>NC_135966.1:35054168-35144168 GCF_053455715.1 Rhinoraja longicauda | reverse complement strand
GAGAGATGATAGAAAACTCAAATTTAAATTGCCTTCTTATTAGATTAAGGTTTACCGATGTGTGAAATCAATACGGTGCTATTGAAACTTCATGTTTTTGCACTTAATCTTGATTCTGCTCTGAGTGAATTTGGTGGGGATCCATTGATTGCAGCAATAAAAAATGATGGCATGTATTTTTGAAAGCGCTCTCTTCCATTTCAAGCCGGTCCATGTCTAGCAGAAACAACATTCTCCAAACCACTCATGAAATAAATAGAACATGAATAAACCACCAGTAGCAATAATGCTAAGCCAAACTGGACAGGTAATAACTGATGCAAAAAATAAACTAAATTCTCTATTTCTCTAATTTCTCATAACCCTTGCATTCCCTCTCTCTCTCTGTCTCTCTCCCTCTCCTAGTCATCATGCTAGTTGCACTGCTCGTATCCCTGCATTATCAACTCCTCCACACCCAACAATGGACCTTTGTGGGCTCCACCTTTCATTGACCATTGGTGCTGGCTCTGATTTGTATCTCTAGTTTCCTTTTCTCCAGAGATGCTGTCTGACCCCATGATTTACTCCAGCATTTTGTGCCTTTCCTTAGTGTAAACCAGCATCTGCAGTTCTTTACCATACAAAATGAAAATCAAGTGGCCTTCAAAATATAGCTCTCTCACCTTGGCAGCACAATGGCAGAGTGGTAGAATTGCTGCCTTGCAGCGCCCTCGATCCTGCGCACGGGTGCTGTCTTACGGAGTTAGTACATTCTCCTTGTGACCGATTGGGATTTCTCCAGGTGCTCCGCTAACCTCCCACATTCCAAAGATGTGCAGGTTTGTCGGTTAATTGGCTTCTGTAAAAATGAACCTTAGTGTGTAGGAAAGAACTATTGTACAGGTGATCGTTGGTCGGCATGGACTCGGTGGGCCCTGTTTCCACAATGAATCTCTAAACTAAACCTAAGACACATGTGACCCTTCACTTGAGATTTAAGTGAAAAATCCTAAAAAGGGTTTAGAGGTTTTAGAGATGCATTGTGAAACAGGCTATTCAGCCCACCGAGTTCGCGCTGACCAACAAGCACTCCATACACTAATTATAATTCTAAGTTATTCCACTATTGTCTATTGAAACATTTTCCCAATGTTGGGGGAGTCCAGAACCAGGGGCCACAGTTTAAGAAAAAGGGGTAGGCCATTTAGAACGGAGATGAGGAAAATCTTTTCAGTCAGAGAGTTGTAAATCTGTAAATCTGCCTCAGAAGGCAGTGGAGGCCAATTCTCTGAATGCATTCAAGAAAGAGCTAGAGAGAGCTCTTACGGATATGGGGTATGGGGAGAAGGCAGGAACGGGGTACTGATTGAGAATGATCAGCCATGATCACATTGAATGGTGGTGCTGGCTCGAAGGGCCGAATGGCCTACTCCTGCATCTATTGTCTATTGTCTATTGTCTATTTTGCATCCTACACACAAGGGACAATTTACAGAAGCTAATTAACCTACAAACCTGCACGTCTTTGGGGTGAGGAAGGAGATTGGAACACCCAGAGAAAACCCATACAGTGACAGGGAGAACATACAAACTCCGTGCAGATAGCACGCATGGTCAGGATCGAACCCATGTCTCTGGTGCTGTGAGGAAGCAGTCTAGCGCATTAGGGTTTTAGCTTTGGGTGTATTATTGTCGAGTGTACCAAGGTACAGTGAAATGCTTCATTTTGCATGCTATCCAAATAAATTAGATGATACTATACATAAACACAATCCAGTCAAACTCAACTACAAGAAGTAGAGGGAAGTGCGCAGAATATAGTTCTCAGCATTATTGAACAGAAACTAGAACATGGAACAGTACACCACAGGAACGGGCCCTTCAGTCCACAATATTTGTGCTGAACATGATGCCAAATTATACTGATCTCATCTGCCTGCACATGTTCCATATCCCTCTATTCTCTGCACTTCCATGTGCCAATATAGAAGCCTCGTAAAAGCCACTATCGTGTCTACGTCCGTCTCCACTATGGCATTTCCCGACTCATGGCTGAAAGACATTATCAAACTTTGCTCTCACTTTTACATGATCCGTATTTGACTCTTCCCTTCTCTTCTTCATCTCTGGGGATAGGCTGAAAGCAACATCTATTACAGGGTATACAGAGTTCCACTGATATCTTGAATACATCTCATCCCATCTGTTTTTTTGTAAGGAATCTACTGTATTCTCAGAGCTTCTCTAGCTGTCTTGTGGGAGTTCCAACAATGACACCTTCTGCACGAGTGCTGATGGGATGCTGCTCAATGTCCATAATTCCGTCTTCCTGAAGACGTTGGAGCTGAATTAGGCCATTCATTCCTTCACGTCTGCTACGCCATTTAATCATGGCTGAGCTCTATTTCCCTCTCAACACTATTCTCCTGCCTTCTCCTGTAACCCTTGACTTCCGCACTAAACAAGAACCTATCAATCTCCGCTTTAGAAATGTCCACTGACGGTCTCCACAGGCATTTGTGGCAATGAATTTCACAGATTCACGACCGTCTGGTGGTGTGTTGCATACAAGAACACCTGCCTCATCTCGCTTGGTCTCCTCTGAGCCACATGAAGTACAGAGTTCCACTTGTTCTCCCACCAGTCTTCACACATATTGGATCATTCTCTGCAAATTCCACCAGGTTCAAATAGATGTCTCCAGAGGACACATCTTCCCCTCTCCTTTCAGCATTCCAAATAGACCTTCCCCTCACTGACTGAAGGCAGCATAGTGGCACAGCGGTAGAGTTGTTGCCTTAGAACACCGGAGACACGGAATCGATTCTGACCACTGGTGCTGTCTGTACAGAGTTTATACATTCTCCCTGTGATCGCATGGGTTTTCTCTGGGTGCTCCAGTTTCCTCCAACAGTCCAAAGATGTGCAGGTACACATTAAGGACAATTTACAGAGTACAATAAACCTACAAACCTGCACGTCCTTGGAATGTGGGAGGAGACAGGAGCACCCGGAGAAAACCCATTGTGTCACAGGGAGAATGTACAAACTCCATACAGACAGCAACCGTAGTCAGAATCGAACCTGGATCTCTGGCGCTGCAAGGCAGCAATTCTAGCGCTGCGCCACTGTGCCGCCTTCACTCTCACATTGGATGGAGAACGCGCAAACTCCACACGAACAGCACCAGAGGTCAGTATCAAGCCTGGAGTCACTCGCTGGAGCTTTGTGTCGGCAGCTCTAATATCTGTGCCACCAGCAGCCAAAAACCAACCATAACAATTTGAAAACTCATAATCATCTTAGCGATCAAAAACCATAACCATCCAAGCAAAGAGATTCCCTTTCATCTGAGCCCTGAGCAACCAACTCTTATCCTGAAACTTTAAAGTGCAAGCATGGTTGAGCTTTGAAGGCTGATATTTAATCAATTATTCAACACGTTAAAAATACTTATTACCTCTATTATTTTTAATTTAGAAAGTATCTTGTCATTTAATGCACTCTACGCACAGATTGGGTTAAGGATGCAAGCAGCAATAGCAATGGACCATCTGCCATCAGTGGGGAGAAGGTTTTGATCCCATCTGCCTGGAGTTAAGTGGAAACGAAGCTCCCAAGATGAAACGCTACTAGTCTCACGTACAACAGCCTCTAATCCCAGAAGTGAAAGCGGAATGTTCTAAGGCATCGTAAACACACTGGCATTTATATGTAGGAGATGCATCGTTGTCTGCCTTTGCTGCAAAATTGGCTTATAAAGAGCAGGCTAAGTCACAATGAAGGCAAATGACAGACGCTGAAGGATCTGATCAGGGAAAACAGACCAAAGATCGTGTGAAGATAGGCACAAAATGCTGGAGTTACTCAGCAGATCAGGCAGCACCACTGGAGAAATGGAGGGGTGGCACAGTGGCTCAGTGGTAGAGTTGCTGCCTCAAAGCGCCAGATGCCTGGGTTTGACCCTGACTACGTGTGCTGTCTGTACGGAGTTTGTACGTTCTCCCCGTAACTGTGTGGCTTTTCTCCGGGATCTCTGGTTTCCTCCCACACTCCAAAGATGTACAGGTTTGTAGGGTAATTGGCTTCTTAAGATTATAAATACACTGTCCCTAGTGTGTATAGGTTAGTGTTAGTGTGCGGGGATTGCTGGTCGCACTTGCTCGGTGGGCCGAAGGACCTGTTTTCACACTGTATCTCGAAACCAAACAAAAAAATGAATAGTTGACATTTCGGGTCAATACCATTTTTCTGGGAGTCATGGGAGAGGGAAACTAGGGGTGTGAAAAGGTACAGAACAAATCAGAGCTGGCACTGATGGCCAAAGGGATCAAAGTTTGTGTGATGTCATCAAATGTGAGCTTGCATTACAAATCTTTGCTGGGGGCACGTTATTCCACATCAGTGAGGCTGAACGAAAGTGTAAGGTTTAGAGACACAAAGTGCTGGAGTAACTCAGGCAGCATCTCTGGAGGAAATGGATGGGCTGCACTTTGATCGGGACCCTTCTTCAGACTCTTCTTTGTGTCCATCTTCGGTATAAACCAGCGCCTGCAGTTCCTTTCTGCACATTGTGTAAGGTTTATAAAATTGGATTAGAACATAGCACAGTAATGAATGGGTACAGGGCCCTTCGGCCCACAATGTCCATGCTGAACCTTTGGTGGAGTAGTGGTGCAGCAGAAGATCAAGGGCGAGCAGGGAGCCCCATCTACACTAGTCCCACTTTGCTATATTTGACGCATATCCCTCTAAAGCTTCCCTGCCCATGTACCTGTCGAAATGCCTTTTTAATGTTGTTATAGTATCTGTCTCAACTACCTCCCCTGGTAGCTCATTCCATATACTCACCACCCTCTGTTTGAAAAAGTTGTCCCTTGGGTTCATTGGTTTATATGTTCATAAGTTCTAGGAGCAGAATTAGGCGGTGGGGTGGTGAGGTGTAATTTTTTTTCCCAAAGGACCCTGTAATTCTCTACCCCACAGAGGTATGGAGGTTTAGTTTAGTTTATTTTGTTGTCACATGTACCGAGGTACAGTGAAAAGGCTATTTTGTTGTGGCTATCCAGTCAGTGGAAAGAATATACATGATATATATATTTATATCATATATTTTTTAAAATATTTATATATAAAATATATATCATTCTAGAATAACATAAGATAAAGGCCAGGAAAGTCCAATTAAAGATAGTCCGAGGGTCGCCAATGAGATAGATGGTAGTTTAGGACTGCTCTCTAGTTGTTGATAGGATGGTTCAGTTGCCTGATAACAGCTGTGAAGAAACTGTTCCTGAATCTGGAAGTATGGGTTTTCACACTTCTGCACCTCTTGCCTGATGGGAGAGGGGAGAAAAGAGAGTGGGGAGAAAAGTGAGACTCATCCTTGCTTATACCAGAGGCCCTGCCAAGGCAGCGTGAAGTGTAAATAGTGTCAATTGAAGGGAGGGTGATTTGTGTGATGGTCTGGGCTACGTCCACAATTCTCTGCAGTTTCTTGTGATCTTTGATGGAGCTGCTTCCAAACCAGGCTGTGATGCATCCCAATAAAATGCTTTGTACTGCGCATCTGTAGAAGGTGGTGAGAGTTGTCGGGGACCTACCGAACTTCCTACGCCTTATAAGGAAGTATGCCTTATAAGGAGGTAGCTTTAGAGGGATGTGCAGTTTGAATGATTGAATATATTTAATGTAAACAGATTTTGTCTGTAGTATTAAAGGGTTTTGTGGGTCAGGTAGGACTTAGATCACCTCAGTCATGACTGGTGGAACAGGGTTGAGGGGCCGAGTGGCCTACAGCAGCGGCTATTTCCCAAGCCCTTCTATCAACGCTAAGGATTGTAGAGTCATACAACAAGATACACGTCCTATGGTCCAACTTGCCCTTGCCAAACAAGATGCCTCATCTACACTCGTCCCACCCGCCATCGCTTGGCCGATAACCCTCTATCAATGGTTCATGGCCAATGGCGCTTTATTGTCGCATGTGCAAATGCGCTGGGAAATTATTTTCTTACATACAGTTCAGTAAAGTATCGTCATATCTAAGCACAATCCTCGATTAGCAAAGTGAACAGAACTAGTCCACTGAGACTGCATGCAAGAGGTGCCAGGTTTTGGCGCCATTTTCAAAGTCCAGTCACATGGGTCATATGTTCTCTAGGTCTTATGAGTGATGCCCGATCCAGTCGAATCCCAGGCTGCTGCAGGGGCTCCAGCCGTCACCTTCCTTGGACATGTGGATTAACTCGTGAACCGAAGATAGACACAAAATGCTGGAGTAACTCAGCGGGACGGGCAGCATCTCTGGAGAGAAGGAATGGGTGACGTTTCGGGTCAAGACCCTTCTTCCGACCTGTCAACCAATGTCTCTCTCTTCGCAGTCCACCTTTGTGCCCAACCATCTCTAAACCTTTCCTATAAGGTAGGGTAAAAAGACCCTAATGGGAGTTATCTATAGGCCCCCAAACAGTAGCCTCGACATAGGGTGCAAGTTGAATCAGGAGATAAAATTGGCGTGTCAAAAATGTAATGCTACGGTGGTTATGGGAGATTTCAACATGCAGGTAGACTGGGAAAATCAGGTTGGAAATGGACCCCAGGAAAGAGAGTTTGTAGAGTGCCTGCGAGATGGATTCTTACAACAGCTTGTACTGGAGCCTACCAGGGAGAAGGCAATTCTGGATTTAGTGTTGTGTAATGATCCTGATCTGATAAGGGGGCTAGAGGTAAAAGAGCCATTAGGAGGCAGTGATCACAACATGATAAGTTTTACTCTGCAAATGGAAAGGCAGAAGGGAAAATCGGAAGTGTCGGTATTACAGTATAGCAAAGGGGATTACAGAGGCATGAGGCAGGAGCTGGCCAAAATTGACTGGAAGGAGGCCCTAGCAGGGAAGATGGTAGAACAGCAATGGCAGGTATTCCTGGGAATAATGCAGAGGTTGCAGGATCAATTTATTCCAAAGAGGTGGAAAGACTCTAAGGGGAGTAAGAGACACCTGTGGGTGACAAGGGAAGTCAGGGACAGCATAAAAATTAAGGAGAGGAAGTATAACATAGCAAAGAAGAGTGGGAAGACAGAGGATTGGGACTCTTTTAAAGAGCAACAAAAGTTAACTAAAAAGGCAATACGGGGAGAAAAGATGAGGTACGAGGGTAAACTAGCCAATAATATAAAGGAGGATAGCAAAAGTTTTTTTAGGTAAGTGAAGAGGAAAAAAATAGTCAAGGCAAATGTGGGTCCCTTGAAGACAGAAGCAGGGGAATTTATTATGGGGAACAAAGAAATGGCAGACGAGTTAAACCGTTACTTTGGATCTGTCTTCACTGAGGAAGATACACACAATCTCCCAAATGTTCTAGAGGCCGGAGAACCTAGGGTGATGGAGGAACTGAAGGAAATCCACATTAGGCAGGAAATGGTTTTGGGTAGACTGATGGGACTGAAGGCTGATAAATCCCCAGGGCCTGATGGTCTGCATCCCAGGAGGTGGCTCTAGAAATAGTGGAAGCATTGGAGATCATTTTTCAATGTTCTATAGATTCAGGATCAGTTCCTGTGGATTGGAGGATAGCAAATGTTATCCCACTTTTTAAGAAAGGAGGGAGACAGAAAACGGGTAACTATAGACCAGTTAGTCTGACATCAGTGGTGGGGAAGATGCTGGAGTCAATTATAAAAGACGAAATTGCTGAGCATTTGGATAGCAGTAACGGGATCATTCCGAGTCAGCATGGATTTACGAAGGGGAAATCATGCTTGACAAATCTACTGGAATTTGTTGAGGATGTAACTAGGAAAATTGACAGGGGAGAGTCAGTGGATGTGGTGTACCTCGACTTTCAGAAAGCCTTCGACAAGGTCCCACATAGGAGATTAGTGGGCAAAATTAGGGCACATGGTATTGGGGGTAGGGTACTGACATGGATAGAAAATTGGTTGACAGACAGAAAGCAAAGAGTGGGGATAAATGGGTCCCTTTCGGAATGGCAGGCAGTGACCAGTGGGGTACCGCAAGGTTCGGTGCTGGGACCCCAGCTATTTACGATATACATTAATGACTTAGACGAAGGGATTAAAAGTACCATTAGCAAATTTGCAGATGATACTAAGTTGGGGGGTAGTGTGAATTGTGAGGAAGATGCAATAAGGCTGCAGGGTGACCTGGACAGGTTGTGTGAGTGGGCGGATACATGGCAGATGCAGTTTAATGTAGATAAGTGTGAGGTTATTCACTTTGGAAGTAAGAATAGAAAGGCAGATTATTATCTGAATGGTGTCAAGTTAGGAGGAGGGGGAGTTCAACGAGATCTGGGTATCCTAGTGCATCAGTCAATGAAAGGAAGCATGCAGGTACAGCAGGCAGTGAAGAAAGCCAATGGAATGTTGGCCTTCGTAACAAGAGGAGTTGAGTATAGGAGCAAAGAGGTCCTTCTACAGTTGTACCGGGCCCTGGTGAGACCGCACCTGGAGTACTGTGTGCAGTTTTGGTCTCCAAATTTGAGGAAGGATATTCTTGCTATGGAGGGCGTGCAGCGTAGGTTCACTAGGTTAATTCCCGGAATGGCGGGACTGTCGTATGTTGAAAGGCTGGAGCGATTGGGCTTGTATACACTGGAATTTAGAAGGATGAGGGGGGATCTTATTGAAACATATAAGATAATTAGGGGATTGGACACATTAGAGGCAGGAAACATGTTCCCAATGTTGGGGGAGTCCAGAACAAGGGGCCACAGTTTAAGAATAAGGGGTAGGCCATTTAGAACGGAGATGAGGAAGAACTTTTTCAGTCAGAGAGTGGTGAAGGTGTGGAATTCTCTGCCTCAGAAGGCAGTGGAGGCCAGTTCGTTGGATGCTTTCAAGAGAGAGCTGGATAGAGCTCTTAAGGATAGCGGAGTGAGGGGGTATGGGGAGAAGGCAGGAACGGGGTACTGATTGAGAGTGATCAGCCATGATCGCATTGAATGGCGGTGCTGGCTCGAAGGGCTGAATGGCCTACTCCTGCACCTATTGTCTATTGTCTATTGTCTATCCATGTACCTGTCCAAATGTCTTTTAAATGTTGTGATAGTCCCTTCCTCAACTATAGCCTCTGGCAGCTCGCTCCAGATACCCACCCTCTGTGTGAAAATATTGCCTCTCAGGTTCCTATTAAATCTTTCATCCCTTGCCATCCCTCTCTCATCTATTGCAGCCAACAGCAAAAGAAATGAAGTGATCACATTTTACACGCATTTTGTGCTCAAAAAGTTGACACTATTTATCCACGGATTTCTGCTGATCTCAATAAAATGTTGTTAATCAAATACAACATCATTCACATTCAGCGAGAATAAATGTGTATGCCTCCACGAGCCTTCAATCCGCTGATGGATTGGGTATATAAAAGAGAAAAATATATTTCCTGTGACTTCCTATCAAAATTATAAATGATGACTCTGCTCTCAATCCATCATCTCTGTTCTTTGTGGAAGGAATTATCATTAAGACTGAAGCAACCAATCTTTACATTTTAGACTTTAGAGATACAGCGCAGAAGCAGGCCATTCAGCCTACCGAGTCCACGCCGACCAATGATCACACCATATATTAACACTATCCTACACACTAAATTTACAATTTACAGAAGCCAATTAGCTTACAAACCTGCACGTCTTTGGAGTCTTACAGTGTGGAAAAAGGTCCTTCGGACCTGTCTGCCCACACCGGCCAACAAGTCCCATCTATACTAGTCGCACCTGCATGCATTTGGCCCATATCTCTCTAAATCTGTCCTATCGATGTACCCGTCTAAATGCTTCTTAAACGTTGTGATAGTCCCTGGGTCAACCACTTCCTCCAGCAGCTCGTTTCATGCAACTACCACTATCTGTGTGGAAAAACTATTTTCCCACTCACCTTAAACCTATGTCCTCTGGTCTCAATTCCCCTACTCTGGGCAAGAGACTCTGTGTATTTTCCCAATCTATTCCTCTCATGAGTGTGGGGGGAATCCAGAGCACCCGGAGCACAGGGAGAACGTGCAAACTCCGTAAAGACATCACCCATAGCCAGGATCGAACCCGGGTCTCTGGCACTGTTAGGCAGCAACTCTACCACTGCGCCACGATGCCCACCCAGTCTCTTCATCGAACATTGTAAACCAAGCCAACCAGCCCCCGCAAGGGTCGTAGACTTATACAATTTGGCCCATCAGGTCCATGCCAACTACGAGGCACCCACTTACACTAATCCCCATTTTAGCTCATTCTCTCATTCTCATCTAATGCCCCCAGCTTCTACCACTCACTTACACACTAGGGGCAATTTGGAGAAGCCAATTAATCTGTCATCCCACAGGCCATTGGAACAGCTGGAAGAGAGAGAGGGAAGGAGAGAGAGAGAGGGAAAGAGGGGGAGAGGGAGGGGAAAATGGAGAGGGATAGAAGGAGGGAGAGAGAGGGGAGAGGGAGGAGAGCAGAGGGAAAGAGAAAGAAGGGGGAGATGGAGAGGGAGAGAGGGAGAGAGAGAGAGGAGAGGAGGAGGGAGAGAGGGAGGGAGAGAGAAAGAGGGAGAGAGAAGACGGGGAGTAAAAGGGGAAGGTGAAGGGGAGTGGGGAGCGGGAGAGGAGGTGGGAGAGGGAGAGAGGAAGAGGGAGAGAGGAGAAGGAGAGTGAAAGAGGGAGGGAGAAAGGGAAGAATGGGGGGATGGAGGGACAATAGTGTGAGAAGGTGAGAAAGAGAGAGCCTCTTTCTGGCACTTCAGCAACTCTACTGCTGCAGCACTGTGCTGCCCTTCGCTGATTAACCTGTTGAGTTTGAGCTTTAATTAAGGTATCTGGAGCAGTAAAACAGCACCAGGATGCAATAACTAAAACTAAGGCTGTGAAATACTAATTCTGATGTGCAAGCTTCAAACGAGGCTGATTCAATCTCTGCCAATGAAGAGGTTTAGTTTTTGATGATCAGTCCATGCCAATTCCCACAGTTTTTGGCATACCCGATCATTCCCCTTTTACACGTGTGAAATAGCTGCTAAACGCGACAATTTTCTTCATGAAAAAACCCCACAAAGTTCTGGAGTAACTCAGCGGGTCAGGCAGCATCCCTGGAGAACATGGATCGATGATGTTTCAGATCAGGTCCCTTCTTCAGACTGATTGTTGTGGTGGGTGGGGGGAGTTGGAAGAAAGCTGGAAGAGAGGAGGGGCAGGACAAAGCATGGCAGGTAATAGGTGAACACAGGCGAGGGGGAATTTGATAGGCAGATGGCTAGACAAAGGCCAGAGATGTAAAAACAAAATAGAAGGTGTGAGACAAAAGGATTGAAGAGCTGCGAATTGTGAAGATAGAGGAAGGAATGTAGGTGGAGGTAGAGAGAGAGCGAGAGGGGAGAAACGGGTGTGAGACCAAGTGGGTCACAAGGGAGTGAGGGAGTGGGGGCAGGGGAGAACATGGCGGAAGAAAGGGAAGGGGAAGGGGGGAGTTCTATGTTCTATACAGAGCTGAGAACATAGAATATAAAACATAGATCTTGGTCTGTTGCTACCTATCCCTTGGTGATTCACGTGCTTGTCGAGATATTTCTTACAAGTTAAGGATGCTAGTGTGCAAGACAGTGACTTTGAGTTAGGTCAACATACTAATCCAGTTCAACCTGATGCATCCATTAGTGCGTAAGAAGGAACTGCAGATGCTGGTTTAAACCAAAGATAGACACAAAAAGCTGGAGTAACTCAGCGGGAATGGGTGACGTCACCCATTCCTTCTCTCCAGAGATGCTGCCTGTCCCGCTGAGTTACACCAGCTTTTTGTGGGTCTACCATCCATTAGTGCTCCTGGCACCGTGGCACAGTGCTGGAGTTGCTGCCCAACAGCACCAGAGCCCCGGGTTCGATCCTGACTACGGGTGCTGTCCGTCAGGAGTTTTTACGTTCTTTCTGTGACCACGTGGGCTTTCTCCGGATGTTCCCGTTTCCACCCACATTCCAAAGTTGGGCAGGTTTTTAGGTTAAATGGCTTATGTAAAAATGGAATATTGTCCCTGGTGTGCAGGATAGTGACTTCGAAAATGGCGCCAAAACCTGCCGACTGGCTAGAATGTGTGGCCAGAATATCGTTTGCTGTTTGCTAAAGGGTAAATAAAAAGGTATCTATCCAATAAATTCAGTGATCATTGGTCAGCGTGGACTTGGTGGGCCGAAGGGCCCGTTTCTACACTGTATATCTAAAACTAAAAATAAAACAGTACACTAGCAGAATAAGCCCTTTTTTGAAAACCAGCATCAACAGTTCCTTGTTTCTACATTGTAGACTATGCTCATGACATCTTTCTAAAGCAGAGACAATGCCCTGTTGCAATTAATGAGGGTTTGCTTATTCCTTTCTGAGAGCAGTTCTCGTCATTGGCGCCGAGCAGCTGGTAAAATGTTATTTCCTCCTTTTCCTTTTTGCTGAAAAGATTGACTTTAAATAAAAAGTCACACTTTTCCAAAGGAAAGAAAGCATTGGTGCTGGAAGAATTGCGGAAAAATAAGATTAAAGCTCGATTGCAAAGTTTAGGTTAGTTTAAGGATAGACATAAAATGCTGGAGTAACTCAGCGGGACAGGCAGCATCTCTGGAGAAGAGTCTCGACCTGAAACGTCACCCATTCCTTCTCTCCTGAGATGCTGCCTGACCTGCTGAGTTACTCCAGCATTTTGTGAAATAAATACCTTCTCTGGAGAGAAGACGGGTGACGTTTCCAGTGGAGACCCTTCTTAGTTTAGTTTAGTTTTGTTTAGTTTATTTCAGTTCCGTTCAATTCAGTTCCGTTCAGTGCAGTTCAGCCCACCAATTCTCCGCCGACCAGCGATCACCCCATACACTAGCACTATCCTATACTCTAGGGACAATTTACAGATGTCAATTAATCTACAAACCTGCAAGTCTTTGGGATGTGGGAGGAATCCGGAGCACCCGGAGAAAACCCACATGGTCACAGGGAAAACATGCAAACTCCGTTCAAACAGCGCCCGTAGTCAGGATTGAACCTGGGTCTCTGGCGCTGTAAGGCAGCAACTCTACCGCTGTGCCACCTTGCCGCTTCATGCTCACTGCCCGATCTATTGGACATTCTTTTCTTTTTGATTTCTTTGTTTCTTTTCGGTTTCATCTTTCTTTCTCTCTTTCTCTCTTTCTTTCTTTCATCTTTTTTTTCACTCTTTCTCTCTCTCTCTCTCTCTCTCTCTCTCTCTCTCTCTCTCTCTCTCTCTCTCTCTCTCTCTCTCTCTCTCTCTCTCTCTCTCTCTCTCTCTCTCTCTCTCTCTCTCTCTCTCTCTCTCTCTCTCTTCCTTCCTCCCTCCCTTCCTTCTTTTCTCCTTTCTTTCCTTATTACTCGTTCTCTCTCCCTCGATCATTCTTTCTTATCTAATAGAACACAATGACATAAACATCCAAGTTGGTCAATCTTATATTAATTTGAACTGCTGCCTCTCTCTCAAAATAAGTTCAATATTGTTAATATTTTCGGAGAGGAGGTCCTGATAGTGCAAACCCATTCCCTAGATTCATTCTTGTAACTTTCATGTTGAAGTGCCAGTAATCCAATGTGTAAAGCTGGGGTAAGTCTATTTTCTATTCCAATAGTGTAAAAAATAACCACCCTTATTAATATTTAATCACTTCATGTCAAAGAAGTAATATGTTATTGATTACCAGTTCACATTCAGAATAGGGCAGACATGGAAAGGTAAGATGGATTTCGTAATAGTACGTAGAAGCATGTGATGTTTGTACAGGGTTCAAGGTCTTAATCTTCACACACCCTATTCCCAGGTTGACCAGAGATTACATTGATTGCAAGAGTTGCTGCCTTACAGCGCCAGAGACACAAGTTCGATCCTGACTACAGGTGCTGTCTGTACGGAGTTTGTACGTGCTCCCTGCATAAACCACATGCGTTTATTCCGGGTGCTCCGGTTTCCTCCCGGTTTCCTCCCACACCAGAGATGTACAGGTTTATTGGTTAATTGGCTTCAGTAACAAAAATTGTAAATTGTCTCTAGTGCCTAGTGTATGGGGTGATCGCTGTTCGGAATGGACTCAATGGGCAGAAGGGCCTATATCTGTGCTGTATCTCTAAAGTAGTCTAAAGTCTAAAGCAGTAATGACACCCAAGTTTCACGAGCTTCATTGATTACGTTATAGTGTGTACCCATCGTTGTAACAGAAAATTGGATCTACTGTCACCTAAGCTAGACGTGGATAATCATTTTATTCTGTAATTCTGTAAAAGCTGTACCAAAGTCGTGCTCAGGAGATCAGCCTTGACTGCTCTCCTTATGTGCATCAGTTTTAATAAACTGCCAATCACTTCGAACACCAACTCTGCGTGGCCTTTCCATTTGCTCCTACCAGGAGATATTTTGTCACTGACTTGAAACTGTGCAATCTTTCGACATGATACTTTTTGCTGCTTTTGTCGGGTTGAAGAAATAAAGTGAAGGAACTGTGTATTGAATCCTTTATTGCCAAACAGAAGCGAACCATGGGCCTTCCCTCAGCATGGATTAGCTTGAGACATTTCTAATAAGGCTTTAGGCTTCTTGTTAATGGGATCAAATGGTTTAATTAAACACTGGCCATCTGTTGTTAAGGGCTGCTTCTGAAAGGCTGCACATGATGCCTGTGGAGTAGCTTTGTCAAGAATCAATACATGCTGCTTTCAGTCAAAGGGAATCAAGCTAATGCAGTGCAGGGCACATCATGCACGCATTGCTTTACGAATGAACGTGGGAGTGCTGAGCACTCTTGTAGATGAGTGACAAAGTGTGTGCTTCTTTCTTAAGTATCCCTGAAATTGTTTACCAAAATCAGACCCAAAAAGCTGGAGTAGTTCAGCATCCCTGAAGGAAAGGAATAGGTGATGTTTCGGGTCGAGACCATTCTTCTGACTGAGAGTCAGGCGGAGATAGAAACTGGAGGTATCAGACAAATGAATGGAAGATGTGTAAAAAGTAATAATAATCAAGGAAAGATGTAGCCCACAGTGATCCATTATTGGCTGTGGAGTAGGTGATAACCAGCTACTCACACACTGACACTCAACATGACAACTAGGGTGGGGGCGGGATGGAGAGAGGGGGGACTCAAGGGTTATGTGAAGTTAGAGAAATCAATATTCATACCATTGGGTTGTAAGCTGCCCAAGTGTTTAGCCATACATATAAATAGCCATTAATTAAGCTGAGGAGGAAAGGTAGCAACCATAAAGTCAGACAGCATGGAAACAGGCACTTTGCAACAACTTGTCCATGCCGACCAAGATGCCTCATCTACGCTGGTCCCACCTGCCGGAGTTTGGCCCATATGCCTCTATCCTATACATGTACCTGCGCCACTTTGATGCCCTGACATCTCTTCTAATTATTCCCTCTTAATTGTCTATCCAATTTCTTACTCAAATGTTCGGCATGGACATTGTGGGCCGAAGGGTTTGTTCCTGTTCTATACTGTTCTGTGTTATTATCTAATTTCATAAACCTTACATATTTCTTCTGTCTGACTGACATGGACTGAAGTGCTTCCAGCTTTTGGATAGGCATGTGGATATGCAAGGAATGGAGGGATATGGATCACATGCAGGCTGAAGAGATCAGTTCAACATGGCATCATGTTCAGCACGGACATTTCGGGCCGAAGATACTGTTCCTGTGATGTACTGTTCTATGTTCTATAGGTACAGATCGAACTGGGTTTGAAACAGATGTGGCTGATTGAAGGAGAGACAAAGTTATCACTGTATACATGGCCTTCCCTTCTCTTTGGATAACTAGCTAGCATAGCTGTCCAGAGCCAAACGGGAATATTCCCAGCTCCAAGGAATACCATTTCATCAGTGATCCTGGTGGCTGGCACTTTAACTGCAGCCTGCATTCCCCGTCAGTCTCGACAGTTAGTTGGCCCTAAGTGCGGCTCGGGGGGGAAGGGGTAGGAACGGGTCATCGCGTCCCTTTCGCTCGTGGCCAGAATGCTGAAGAAGAGCCGGGCCAGACAGTGGGCGGGCGGCCCTGGCCTGTAAGGCAACGATGCGGTCTATACATTCGGTATAAAGACAGTTGACGTTTGATGCCCATTTTGGTATATTTTGGCCCAGCATGCCCGCCACGGATCCGTGGCGCCAACCGGACAGTCGCCCGTCTCACCCACCCAGAGATGAAGGGTGGTCAGAGGGCCAGTGAGCAGACTGGCTGTGGAAGGAAGTGCAGTGCCTTGACGGTGGTGTGGACCGCTGGAGGCCTGTCCAATAGCCAGCGGTGGAAGACACCAACAGCTATGCTTGGCCAGGCTGACCCTGCAACGCTGCCTTGACAAAAGGCCATAGTCAGGTCAAGAACCCTGCACTTACAACAACTGGGACTTCAAAATGGCACCAGATCTGGTGACTCTGTATAGTCTCAGTTCACTACTGCTATACACATGTGTCTGAGATGCTTATCTAAGATGTATCCAAATGCTTATGTATAGTGATACTTTTACTGACCTATATACAGATATGAGTTTCACCGTACCTTGGTACATGTGACAAATAAAATAAGGTACCATAAAGCAGTTAAGGTAAAATGATAAAATTGTACCTGGATAGAGTTACTGAACAGGGAGCACTGGGTAAAAGACTCAGTGGCATAGTTGTGCAGGGGTAAAGTTGCTGCCTTGCAGCGCAAATGACCCAGGTTCAATCCTGACTATGGGTGCTGTTTGAATGGAGTTCGTGTGTTCTCCCAGGTTTTGCCTGGGTGCTCCGATTTTCTCCCACATTCCAAAGATGCACCACCCCGAATTAACGAAGTCAATCTAGAACTAAAGAAGTGACCATGAAACTATTAGAAGGCTGTAAATATATATTGATTTGCACATGCCTTTTATAGGAGGAAATACGTAGGTTTTAACTTTATGTGACTGCAGAGCAATAATAGAGTCGTTTAGCACAGAAACAGGCCCTTTGGCCCAACTCACCCATGCCGACTAAGGTACCCCATCTACACTAGTCCCACATGCCCACGTTTGGCCCATATTCCTCTAAACCTTTCCTCTTCATGTACCTGTCCAAATATCTTTTAAACGGTGTTATAGTACCTCCCTCAAGTACCTCCTTTGGCAGCTGGTTCCATATTCCCTCTGAGTGAAAGATTGCCCCTCAGGTTCCTACTAAATCTGTCCATGGCGGCGCTGCCATAGCAGTTGCGGCTTACCTGCGGTCCATTTGTCTTTGTGTTTTTGTTGTTTTTTTGTCTTAATTGTAGTTGTGATGTCGTGTTTTTGTGTTTGTGTACTGTGTGTGTATGTGGGGGGGAGGGGGGGAACTGTAAAATTGTAAATATGTGTCCCTTCCGAACGGAGACCCGACCTTTGTTTTCTGGGTGTTGTCTCCGTTCCTGCTGCGGCCTACCATCGGCCCAACTCCTGGAGCTGGCGGCCTCCAGGGCTCTGGTTCACTGAGCCCGCAGACCGGACTTACCATCAGCGGAGCCGGCCGTCTTCGGAGGCTGCGGGAGCGGCTGCGACTCGCCTTAGGCTCGGGCTGCGTGGATGCCGACATCGGGAGCTCCGGCAGCGGCAGCGTGTTCGCCCGCCCCGGATCGCGGGGCTTGGGCCGCGGACATTTCACTGTCCAGCGCGGCCTAAAATATGCCGCGGGATTTTTCTCTGCTGGGCGGGGGCTTCAATGTCGGGAGCCATGACCGCCCCGAAGTGCAGCAACAGCGGCAGCGTGTTCGCCCGCCCCGGATCGGACTTATCATCAGCGGAGCCGGCCGTCTTCGGAGGCTGCGGGAGCGGCTGCGACTCGCCTTAGGCTCAGGCCACTGCGGACCGTCCGGCGCGGCCTCCAACCACAACAACCTGGCCGCGGGAGAGGACAGCAGGAGAAGGGAAAGACATTGTGGCCTTCCATCACAGTGAGGAGAGGACTGGAGGAGACTCACTGTGATGGATGTTTCTTTGATGGATGTTTCTTTTTTTGTGTGTTTTTGGGGTTGTGTAATTTTAATGCCTATTTAATGCTTTTATTGTTGGACTGTGGGTGACTGAATTTCGTCCAATATTGGATGACAAATAAAGCTATCTTGAATCTTGAATCTTGAATCTTGAATCTCACCTTAAACCTTTATCTCCTGGTTCTAGATTCCCTTACCCTAGGTAAAGAATTCTGTGCACTTACCCTATCCATCCCACTCATGATGTCGTACACCATTTTAAGATCACCCCTTCACCTCAGGCTCTCTAAAGTCCAACACTGCCCAAACTCTCTCTACGGCTCAGGCCCTCAAGTCCCGGTGACAGCCTTGTAAATCCTCTTTCCAACTTAATTACCTCCTCTTGCAGGATGGACCAAAACTAGGTATAGTCCCTGTCTCAAATACCTCCTCTAGCAGCTCATTCATACACTCACCACCCTCAGTGTGAAGAGGTTACCCCTCAGGTTCCTATTAAATCTTTCCCCTCTCACCTTAATCCTCTGGTTCTAGATTCCCAAGTAAAAGACTCAGTGGCATGGTGGTTCAGCGGTAAAGTACAGCGCCAGAGACCCGGGTTCAATCCTAACTACGGGTGCACTCTATATGGAATTTGTACATTCTCCATGCAACCACGTGGGTTTTTTCCGGATGCTCCGGTTTCCTCCAATAGTCCAACGTGCTAAATCCACATGGACAGCACCCGACGCCAACATCGAACCTGTGTCTCTGACGAGGTGAAGCAGCAGCTCTATCAGCTGCCCCACTGTGTCGCCCAGTCCTGTCTAAAGAACCGCTTCCTGGAGGAAACTCTTTAAAATGTTTTTAACATAACGTTGAGCTGAATCCATAGCATGGTAATATCGCTTCTTAAGTTCATAAGTTCTAGGAGCAGAATTAGGCCATTCGGCCCATTAGGTGTACACCACCCTTCCAGCATGGCTGATCTATCCTTCGCTTTCAACCCCATTGTCCTGCCTTCTCCCCATAAGCCCTGACTCCCTTACTAACCAAGGATCTATCAATCTCCGCCTTAAAAAATATTCATTGACTTGGCCTCCTTCTGTGGCAATTAATTCCACAGATTCATCACCCTTTGACTAAAGAAATTCCCTCTCATCTCCTTTCTTTTATTCTTGGGCTATGGCCTTTGGTTCTAGATTCTCCCACCAGAGGACCCATCCTCTCCACATACACTCTATCCAGTCCTATCACTATTTGGTAAAATTCAACGAGATCCCCCCATCATCCTTCGAAACCCCAGCGATTACAGGCCCAGCACCATCAAACGACTTTTCCTGATAAACCCCACCAACCTGAGATGAAAAACATTGCACCATTATTGGTAACAGGAGAAGGCAGATTTTCACGGCAATATCTCCACTCTAATTTATTCTGAGTACGAGCTTTCAGCAGTCAGAGAGAAGAGTGCGATTTATTTGTTTATTGAGGTCAAAGTTAACCCATCTCCCAGCAGAGAAGTGAAATTGTGTTGAATTTTCTATAATTCAACATCTCCCCTGACATGATAAAACGCTTCGAGGTGTAATCACCATCACATTGTAATAAAACAGAACATCTTCCCTCCAAAGTGTGAGTTTGATAATGTGCTGGTGTCTATGAAAAAAGAGGATTCACCCAATAAATCCCCACAGTCACACAAAGACAAGCAAAATACCTTCTATTATTGCCTTTGTTCAATGCTGTTTTCTTATTGACTATTATGCCTTCTTATTAAAGAAAGTGTTACAAAGAAATTACTGTCTTGCACATTGTTTAGGAAAATGAATTGAATTTCTATCTTTAGTTTTAAAAAGGGAATAACCTGTCATCCGGGGATAACCTGTGTTTTCCTTGGAGTTGTGTTGTGTGTGTGTGTGTGTGTGTGTGTGTGTGTGTGTGTGTGTGTGTGTGTGTGTGTGTGTGTGTGTGTGCGTGCGTGTGTGCGTGTGTGCGTGCGTGTGTGCGTGTGTGTGTGCATGTGTGTGCGTGTGTGCGTGTGTCTGTGAGTGGGAGTGTCTGTGTCTGTGTCTACATTTAGATTATTTAGTTTGGAGATACAGTGGAAATAAGCCCTTGAGCCCACCAAGTCCATGCCTACCAATGATCACCCCTGTACTCTAGCACTATTCTACACACTAAGGACAATTTACAATTTTTACCGAAGCCAACTAACCTACAAATCTACACGTCGGAGCTCCAGGAGATAATCCACACGGTCACAGGGAGAAAGTACAAAATCTGTACAGACACCTCCAGCAGTCAGGATTGAACCCAGGTATCTGCCGCTGTAAGGCAAAGGCGGTAAGGGGATACGGGTGCGCTAATAACTCGCACTACCCCCCCACCCCCCCAACCCCCCTTCCCCCCCCACCCTTTTCTCATTTGTTCTCTCTGGCCCTTCAATGATTTTCGACAATATATTCAACTCTGCTGAAATTATACTTGCATCTGCTTGCACTACTCTTTGAAGCAATCAGCAAGATTATTCTTGACCTCTGCTCTTGAGAGCATTTTTACGGAGCAATTTGCCATTGTGTCGAGGAATCAAGAGCACTTTGATTGAGCTCTCCAATTATCTCATTTCATATATGCCTAGATTTGTGTTTCCTTAAAAACGTTCGCCTAATGTATTTTGGAAAGTTGCTTTTGAATCTGTTTCCAACACCATTTCAGGCAAAGGAAGCATTAAATCAGGATGCATTATCGCATGGCTTGAGAGAAGCTCCATCCAAGAGCGCAAGAAATCGCAAAGAGTTAGCCCAGGATAGGATAGTGTTAGTGTATGGGGTGATTGCTAATCCAGGATGGACTCAGCGGGCTGATGTTTCCGCACTCTATCTCTAAACTAAACGAGATGAAATTGGTCATTCAACTCACCGAGTCTACTCCGCCATTCAATCATGGCCGATCTATCTTTCTCTCTCAACCCCATTCTCTTGCCTCCTCCCCGTAACCTTTGTCACCCTTATCAATCACGAAAAGGGTCTTTCAGTAAAAGGTGAGATGGGAACTATACTCAGAGGTAAAGGAATATAATCTACAATTTGTAGGCCAGAGGGAATTGGTTTGTTTGATTATTTCTGTTTTTGTTAATTCTGATCAACCTTCTGTTTACTCCACTCAACCATTGACATTGTCACAATGTGACTGAAAACCATTTCATTCGCTCTATAATTAATCCCTTTGGAACTATATTAATGAGCATCTCTCTGCTCACTTCAAGACCTTATCACATGCTCTGCTTAACACTGACTGTGACTACCTCACTCTCAATCAGAACTTCACGTATAAAATGCTCTCCTTGAAAAGGCTGCCCCATCAGATGTGTCAAAAGGTCTTTCAATGCGGAGTTTCATTTTGAAGTTAATCGTAGAACGGAGTGGGCTTTAGGTGAAGGAAGAATGCAGTCAACATTCACCATCCTTATTTTAGTTTAGTTTAGAGATACAGCATTTCAGCCCACCGAGTCTGCAGTGACCAGCGATCACCCATGCACTAGACCTATCCTACACACGAGGAACAATTTAGAGAAAGAGAGTAGTAAAAGGCCCTTCAGCCCACCGAGGTTGTGGCGACCAGCAATCCCCGCAAACTAACACTATCCTACACACACTCCAGACAATTTATAATTTTACCAAGCCAATTAGCCTACAAACCTGAACGTCTTTGGAGTGTGGAGCACCTGGAGAAAAAGCCACGCATGTCACGGGGCGAACGTTCAAACTCCATACAGACAGCACCCGTGGTCAGGATTGAACCGGGTCCACTGGCGCTGTAAGGCAGCAACTCTACTGCTGTGCCACCATGTGGTCAGAATTCAGTCAGCATTCACCTTCCTTTCTTGAGTCATCAGTGCCGACTGTGATTTGTTCTGTACATACCGGATTTGTTCGTACCTCAAATTTCCCTCTGCCCTGACTCTCAGTCTGAAGAAGGGTCTCAACCCGAAACGTCACCTATTCCTTTTCTCCAGAATTGTTACCTGACCCGCAAAGTTACTCCAGCATTTTGTCTCTATTTTCACCTTCCTTATTTTATTTTAGTTTAGTTTAGAGATACAGCATGGAATCAGGCACGATTCCTACAATATGGCGCCCAGAACTGGACACAATACTCTAAATACACCCTCACCAACATCTTATATCACTGCAACATGACCTCCCAACTTCTATACTCAATATGTGTAGGAAGGAACTGCAGATGCTGGTTTACACAAAATGCTGGTAACACGACGGATCAGGCAGCATCACTGGCGAAAAGCAATCGGTGATGTTTTGGGTCGAGACCCTTCCTCTGACTCTGTTTCGGGTTGAGACCCTTCGAAAAAGTGTCTCGACCCGAAGCATCACTTATTCCTTTTCTCCAGAGATGCTGCCTGCCCCGCTGAGTTACTCCAGCAATTTGTGTCTATTTTCAGTGTATATCTTCTATATTCAATACTCTGACTGACGAAGGCCAATATGCCAAAAGCCTTTGTGGCCACTCTGTCTACCTGTGACGCCACTTTCAACAAACTATGTACCTGCATGGAACTCCGGGTGGGTTTTCAGTATGATCCACCAAGCCGTGGCCTGTTGGGAAGAATGTTTGGTGCCTGATAAACAATTTATCGCAGTACATGGAGATACAAATGTTTTCATGTTCTGATTTGTATTCAGACACTGGCAGTGTACCTTCACTGATCCCACAGCTTTCATCCACGAACCAATTTCATGGTGACTTAGACCAAGTTTTCTGGAGAAATGCCCCCGTATAGCAATGGCATTACAATTTAGCAAAGTCAATGCTGTTATTATAAATGTGTTCCAGGATCTATTGGACTAGGGACCATCTCACAGTTAATCTTTTTTTTCCAATTTTTCCTCTTCAATGTGTGTTGGTAGTAAAAAATACGATTCCAACAGGAGTCTGCTGGAGAAATTACAATGTCTTACATGGGCTTTACTTTAGTTTTAGTTTTTAAAGATACAGCGTGGATACAGGTCCTTCGGCCCACCAAGTCCACACCGATCAGCGCATTAACACTATCCGACACACACTAGGGACAATTTACACTTATACCAAGCCAATTAACCTACAAACCTGTACGTCTTTGGAATGTGGGAGAAACCGAAGATCTCGGCGAAAAACCCATGCTGCCACAGGGGGAACGTATAAACTACGTAGAGACAGCCCCCGTAATCAGGATCGAACCTGGGTCTCCGGCGCTGCAAGCGCAGTACGGCGTCAACTTACCGCTGCGTCACCATGCCGCCCGACTAAAAGATACTAAGTATTATTTTGTTTCTAGACGGACAGGTTTGTAGGTTAATTGGCTTCAGTTAAGATTGTAAATTGTTCCCACTGTGTAGGATAGCGTTAGTGTTCGGGAATCACTGGTCAGCAAAGACTCAGTGGGCCGAAGAGCAGATTGTCCGTGTTGCATTTCTAAACCAAACTAAACTTAACTTCAAAGAGGATCAGAAGAATTAAGAGCATTCATGTGTAAATGAAAGTGTATGTGAGTCAGAATGAAGAATGGTCCCGACCTGAAACACTACCTTTCCATGTTCTCCAGAGGTGCTGCCTTGACCTGCTGAGTTTAGTTTAGTTTAGTTCAGAGATACAGCGCGGAAACAGGCCCTTCAGCTCACCAGGTCCGTGCCGACCAGCGATCACCCCACACACTAGGGAGAAGTCCCCCAAACAGTAGCCTCGACAAAGGGTGCGTTGAAGAGCTAAAATTGGCATGTCGCAAATGTAATGCTACGGTGGTTATGGGAGATTTCAACATGCAGGTAGACTGGGAAAATCAGGTTGGTACTGGACCCCAGGAAAGGGAGTTTGTGGAGTGCCTCCGAGATGGATTCTTAGAACAGCTTGTACTGGAGCCTACCAGGGAGAAGGCAATTCTAGATTTAGTGTTGTGTAATGAACCTGATCTGATAAGGGAACTCAAGGTAAAAGAGCCATTAGGAGGCAGTGATCATAATATGATGTTTTACTCGACAAATTGAGAGAGAGAAGGGAAAATCGGAAGTGTCATATCATCATCATGATATCATCATCAGTATTACAGTATAGCAAAGGGGATTACAGAGGCATGAGGCAGGAGCTGGCCAGATTTGACTGGAAGGAGGCCCTAGCAGGGAAGACGGTGGAACAGCAATGGCAGGTATTCCTGGGAATAATGCAGAAGTTGCAGGATCAATTTATCCCAAAGAGGAGGAACGATTCTAAGGGGAGTAAGAGGCACCCGTGGCTGACAAGGGAAGTCAGGGACAGCTTTTTTAGGTATGTGAAGAGGAAAAAAATAGTATAACATAGCAAAGATGAGTGGGAAGCCAAAGGATTGGGACTCTTTTAAAGAGCAACAGAAGATAACTAAAAAGGCAATATGGGGAGAAAAGATGAGGTACGAGGGTAAGCTAGCTAATAATATAAAGGAGGATAGTAAAAGCTTTTTTAGGTATGTGAAGAGGAAAAAAATAGTCAAGGCAAATGTGGGTCCCTTGAAGACAGAAGCAGGGGAAATTATTATGGGGAACAAGGAAATGGTAGACGAGTTGAACCAGTACTTTGGATCTGTCTTCACTAAGGAAGATACAAACAATCTCCCAGATGTTCTAGTGGCCAGAGATCCTAGGGTCAAGTCAAGTCAAGTCAATTTTATTTGTATAGCACATTTAAAAACAACCCACGTTGACCAAAGTGCTGCACATCTGATTAGGAAAAAAAAAGAAACATACAGTGGCAGGCAGCCAAACACAACGGCGCGGCCATCTTGAACAAAATGTTTAACTAAAGCAGAATGGTGTCCCGCAGCCGCGCCGCACCGGGCGATGGAAGGCCCCGCGGCCGAGTCGCACCGGGCGCTGTTCAGTCCCGCGGCTGAGCGTGCCGCCATAAACAGTGACGGAGGAACTGAAGGAAATTCACATTAGGCAGGAAATTATATTGGGTAGACTGATGGGACTGAAGGCTGATAAATCCCCAGGGCCTGATGGTCTGCATCCCAGGGTACTTCAGGAGGTGGCTCTAGAAATCGCGGACACATTGGTGATCATTTTCCAATGTTCTATAGATTCAGGATCAGTTCCTGTGGATTGGAGGGTAGCTAATGTTGTCCCACTTTTTAAGAAAGGAGGGAGAGAGAAAACGGGAAATTATGGACCAGTTAGTCTGACATCAGTGGTGTGGAAGTTGCTGGAGTCAATTTTTAAAAACGAAATTGCGGAGCATTTGGATAGCAGTAACAGGATCGTTCCGAGTCAGCATGGATTTACGAAGGGGAAATCATGCTTGACTAATCTTCTGGAATTTTTTGAGGATGTAACTAGGAAAATTGACAGGGGAGAGCCAGTGGATGTGGTATAACTTGACTTTCAGAAAGCCTTCGACAAGGTCCCAAATAGGAGATTAGTGGGCAAAATTAGAGCACATGGTATTGGGGGTAGGGCACATGGATAGAAAATTGGTTGGCAGACAGAAAGCAAAGAGTGGGGATAAATGGATCTCTTTCGTAATAGCAGGCAGTGACTAGTGGGCTATCGCTGGGACCGCAGCTATTTACAATATACATTATGACTTGGATTAATGACTTGGATGAAGGGATTAAAAGTACCATTAGCAAATTTGCAGATGATACAAAGCTGGGTGGTAGTGTGAACTGTGAGGAAGATGCTATGAGGTTGCAGGGTGACTTGGACAGGTTGTGTGAGTGGGCGGATGCATGGCAGATGCAGTTTAATGTGGATAAGTGTGAGGTTACCCACTTTGGTGGTAAGAATAGGAAGGCAGATTATTATCTGAATGGTGTCAAGTTAGGAAGAGGGGACGTACAACGAGATCTGCGTGTCCTAGTGCATCAGTCACTGAAAGGAAGCATGCAGGTACAGCAGGCAGTGAAGAAAGCCAATAGAATGATGGCCTTCATAACAAGAGGAGTTGAGTATAGGAGCAAAGAGGTCCTTCTGCTGTTGTACAGGGCCCTAGTGAGACTGCACCTGGAGTACTGTGTGCAGGTTTGGTCTCCAAATTTGAGGAAGGATATTCTTGCTATTGAGGGCGTGCAGCGTAGGTTTACTAGGTTAATTCCCAGAATGGCAGGACTGTCATATGTTGAAAAACTGGAGCGACTAGGCTTGTATACACTGGAATTTAGGATGAGAGGGGATCTTATCGAAACATATAAGATTATTATGGGATTGGACACGTTAGAGGCAGGAAACATGTTCCCAATGTTGGGGGAGTCCAGAACCAGGGGCCACAGTTTAAGAATAAGGGGTAGGCCATTTAGATCGGAGATGAGGAGAAACGTTTTCAGTCAGAGAGTTGTAAATTTGCGCAATTCTCTGCCTCAGAAGGCAGTGGAGGACAATTCTCTGAATGCTTTCAAGAGAGAGCTAGATAGAGCTCTTAAGGATAGCGGAGTCAGGGGGTATGGGGAGAAGGCAGGAATGGGGTACTGATTGAGAATGTTCAGCCATGATCACATTGAATGGTGGTGCTGGCCTCCTCCTGCACCTATTTTCTATTGACTATTGTGTGTGGCTGTAGGAAAGGCGTTGTTAAACTGGAAAGGGTGAAGAGAAGATTTATACGGATTTTGCCAGGAATCAAGGGCCTGAGCTATCGAGAGAGGTTGCGCAGGCTATGACTCTATTCCTTGGAGCGCAGGAGGATGAGAAGTGACATAAAGGCGTACAAGATCATAAGAGAAATAGATAGGCTAAATGCACGGAGTCTTTTACCAAAAGTAGGGGAATCGAGAACCAAAGGACATAGGTTTAATGCAAGGGGGGAAAGAATTAATAGGCATCTCAGGGGAAACTTTTTTACACAAAGGGTGATGGGTATATGGAACAAGCTGCCGGAGGAAGTGGTTGCAGCAAGTACTATCACAACATTTAAGAAAAATTTAGACAAGTACATGGATAGGTATAGGCTTAGAGGAATATGGGCCAAACGCAGGCAGGTGGGACTTATGCAGATGAGATGTGTTGGTCAGTGTTAGCAAGCTGGGCCAAAGGGCCTGTTTCCACGCTGTATGTGCTGAATTTAGTTTAGTTTAGTTTAGAGACACGGCATGGAAACAGGCCCTTCGGCCCACCAAGTTTATGCTGACTAATGATCGCCCATCCAGTAGTTCTATCCTACCACTCGGGACAATTTACATAGGCCAATTAACTGATAAACCTGCTCGTCTTTGGAGTAAGGGAGGAAACCGGAGCACCTGGAGAAAACCCACATGGTAACAGGGAGAATGTACAAACTCCACATAGACAGGACCCATAGTCAGGATCGAACCCAGGTCTCTAGCGCTGTAAGGCAGCAACTCTACCGCTGCGTCACTGTGCCACCATATCTCTAAACTAAACACTCCCGACAAACTAGGGGGCAATTTACAGAGGGCCAATTAATGTGCAAACCCGCATGTCTTTGGGATGTGGGAGGAAACCAAAGCACTTGGAGAAAACTCATGCAGTCACAGAGAGAAGGTGCAAACTCCTGACGGATAGCACCCGTAGTTAGGATCGAACCCTGGTCTCTGGCACTGTGAGGCATCGTCTCTACTAGCTGCGCCACAGTGTCACTGGCAACCAAGGCACTGTCTGTCCTGAATCATGAAATGGTAATTAGAATGAGGGTATTCCAATGAACAGAGGTTTTGAAGAAATATGAGGCATATATTTAAAATTTTAAACATACAGCATAGAAAAGTACAGACCCTTCAGCCCACCTTGCTCACAACCGCCCTTTTATACAATAATCCTAATCCCATTTTGTTCTTCTCCACAAATTCTCAACAACACCACAGGTTTAAGGTGAGGGGGTATGATTTAATAGAAACCGAGGGTAATATTTTTCCACGCTCTATGGCTCTATAACTCTATGACTCTCTGACTCTATGACTCTATCCTAAGTTTAGCAATTTAGCAAAATTGTGTTTGCTTCAGCCGAGCTCGGTCCCGAAGACTGGGAGAGCCAAAGAGGAGGGAGCCGCTGGCGACGACGGACGCGAGGACTGGGCCGGCAGGAGAGGGACTGGGGTATTGCCCCCAGTGCCTTCAAGGTCACCTGCAGGAGGCGCTCCTGGGAAACAGAGGTGGTTGGGTGAGGAGAGGGAGGTCGGTTTGCGGGCCGAGCCGTCGGGGGCGATGGAGGAGGCCCAGCAGCAGCCTGGGGTTTGCCTGGCTGAGGAGTCACTCCAGTACATCGAGCATGTGAACCGGACTTTGCACTTTGGACTCTCTCTTTTTTTGTAAATGGCGCCAAAACATGGCGACTGTGCATGTGTGAGCTGTGCAAAAAGAATTTCACTGGTGCAGTGCATACGTGACAATAAATGACCATTGAACTATTGACCCATTAAAAGTCACTCCCTCTGTAAATACGAAACAATTCTCTTTAAAATAATACTCTTGGCTCCAAACTCCCGCTGGTGCCTAAAATTAATTTGTAAAAACTCCATTTGTTTCACAAGAGAAAAAAAATAAGGCAGCGATTGTGTCAGAAACGAGGGCCGAATATGAAGTCATTTATGCCATTACAAATCATATAAATATTCATGTCAGCCTGCCTGAAGTTATTAAAAAAGATCTGCGAAGATGTTAGAAATTGAAAACTAATGGAGCATTTCCAACCTGCACTTAAAGAGAGATGCGACTTTTAGAAAATGCTCATGGCTCTTTTGATTTAGTTCCCTGTTTCAAATTTTTTCACAGCCAGACATAGGGTACTGACATAGGGTCCAAGACACCAAGAAATTGCAGAGAGTTGTGCATGCAGCCCAGACCATCACGCAAACCAACTTGACTCAATATACACTTCAGGCTGCCTCGGCAAGGCTGCCAGTCTAATTCAGGACCAGTCTCACCCTGGTTACTCCCTCTTCTGCCCTCTCCCACCAGGCAAAAGGTACAGAAGTGTGAAAGCACACACCACCAGACTCAGGGACAGTTTCTTCCCATCTGTTATCAGGGAATTCAACCATCCTATCACCAACTAGAGAACTGTCCTGACCATCTACCTTATTGGAGACCCTTGAACTATCTTTAATCAAACATTACACTCTATATCCTGTGTCCATACACTGTGGACGGCTTGATTGTAATCATGTTTAGTCTTTTCGCTGACTGGATAGAACGCAACAAAGAAGCATTTCACTGCACCTTAGAGCACATGATAATAAACTAAGCTGAGCTAATGTTTGGGCAAAAGACTGGGCAAAAGACTTTGTGCATCAACCGGACCTATTCCTCTCATGATTTTATACACCTCTATAAGATCACCCCTCATCCTCCTGCGCTCCAAGAAATAGAGTCCTAGCCTTTCCCTATATTTCAGGCCCTCGTGTCCTGACATCCTCGTTAGATATAGCTCTTTGGGCTAACAAAATCAAAGGATATGGGGAGAAAACAGGAATGGGGTTACTGATTTTGAATGATCAGCCGTGATCATATTGAATCACGGTGGTGCTGCGGAAGAGTTGCTGCCTTACAGCGAACGCAGCACCGGAGACCCGGGTTCAATCCTGACTACGGGCGCCGTCTGTACGGAGTTTGTACATTCTCCCCGTGACCTGCGTGGGTTTTCTCCAAGATCTTCGGTTTCCTCCCACACTCCAAAGACGTGCAAGTTAGTAGGTTAATTGGCTTAGTAAATGTAATAAATGTAAAAATTGTCCTTAGTAGGTGTAGGATAGTGTTAACGTGCGGGGATCACTGGTCGGCGCGGACCCAGTGGACCGAAGGGCCTGTTTCCGCGCTGTATCTTTAAACTAAACTAAACTGAATGGCAGTGCTGACTCAAAGGGTTGAGTGGCCTACTCCTGCACCTATTTTCTATGTTTCTATGTTTCTTTGTAAGAAAGCTGTGGACTTGACCCTAAGATCTTTCTAGGCAGTAAATGGAGTACAGAGTTGGAAAATGTGAAATGGTAAATTTTGTCAGGAAAAACAGAATAGGAACAATTATATAAATTGTGAAAGACCGGAGGGTTCTGAGATACAGAGACATCTGGGTGTCCTAATGCACAATTCACAAAAAAAAGCTTAAATGAAGCAAGTAATTTGAAAAAAAACGACCAGATGGTTTTGTTCATTACTTGGAGAATTGAATGCAAATGTAGAGGTGATACTGCATTTATATAGGGCAATGGTAATGCCGCATCTGGAATACTGTGAAGACTCAAGGAACTGAAGATGTTGGAATCTTGAATAAAACACAAAGTGCTGGAGGAACTCATTGGGTCAGGCAGCATTGGCGGAAGGAATGAAGAGGTGACTTTTTGGATCAGGACCCTTCTTCAGATGGAGTACTGTGTTCAATATTGGACTCTATAATTAAAGAAGTGTGGTAATTCACTGGATGCATTTCAGGGAAGGTTTATTGAAATAGCTTATGATGCCTGGAATAGGTGGGTTGACGTTTGAGGAAAGGTTGGACCAACTCTTGGTCAAGTACTGAGGTGGACTTTGGAATATGAGAAAGAATTTGAAAGCTACAAGTCCTTCGGAGTGAATATCGGCAGCAAAATGACCTGGACCAGCCGTGTTGAAGCAACACCAAAGCCTATTTTTCCTTAGAAGGCTGAGGAGGTTCGGCATGTTGCCAACAACTCTTCCAATTTTTTACTGAGGCACCATAGAAAGCAATTTATCGGGATGCATCGCGGCATGGTTTGGGAACAGCTCCATCCAAGAGCACAAGAATTGCAGAGTTGTGGACGTAGCCCAGACCATCACACAAACTAACCTCCCTTCTATTGATCCGGTCATGGGCAAAGGAGGGACGCCCTGCAGCAGCCTGGGGCTTGCCTGGATCGGGAACCGCTCCAGTAGAATGGCGCCCGGGCAGACCGGACTTTGGAAATGCCGCCAAAAAAATGACGGCGCCCACATGTACATGTGTAAATATGCAAAAAGAATTTCACTGTTCAGATGCATATGTGACAAATAAAACACCATTGAACCATGGAGGTGTATACCCAACACTTTACCCAAAACATCACCTATGCATGTTGTCCAGAGATGCTGCCTGACCCACTGACTTACTCCAGCACTTTGTGTCTTTTTGTCACATGATGCCCCGATTCTTGTATTCAATACATTGATCGATGAAGCAATCATGCTAAATGCCTTCTTCACCACCCTGCCTACCAGTGTTGCCAATTTCATAGCATTACATACCTTCATCTAAATGTCTCTCTGTTCTGCAACACTCTCCAGGCCCTTACCAATGGTTCAGTGCTGCCTTTTTCTCACATGTGCGAAGTGCCAACACACAGTGAAATTCTTACAAAAGGTCCAGTAGAGTATTGCCATACCATGTGTAGGAAGAAATTGCAGATGCTAATTTATATCGAAGGTAGACACAAAATACAGGAGTAACTCAGCGGGTCAGGCAGCATCTCTGGAGAAAAGGAATAGGTGACATTTCGGGTCGGAACCCTTCTTCAGGCTTCTTCACTCTGAAGAAGGGTTCCAACCCAAAACATCACTAATTCATTTTCTCCAAAGTTGCTGCCTGACCCGCTGAGTTACTCTAGTGTTTTATGTCTATTGCCATACCATCTCCTATTAGCAGTTAGATAGAAATAGTCTACTGAGTCCACATGCAAGATGCACCATGTCTTGGTGCCATTTTCCAAGTCCAATCCACGCTCCAGTTGTTATGAGCGGTACCTGGTTTAGGCAAGCCCCAGGCTGCTCCAGCTGTTACCTTCCTTGTTCTACCAGTAACCGGCATCCCTCTCCTCGCCCGCCCACCTTTGTTCCCCGGGGGATCCTCCCACAGCCGACCTTAAGGGCTCGTTCCCTCTCCTCTCCCACCAGCCCTGCTCTTTTCCTGTTTCATGTGTATGTCCTGCACTGGTTTGTCTTGACAAAATTTAACACCTCACCTCACAAAGAAGTTTGAGAAATGGCAACTGATCTGATCAGTGATGATGCTCCTTCACAACAAAATGTTCCTTTGTTCTCGACTGCATAGACGCTACCTCTCCAGGGTTTTATGGAGGCGTTTCGTAAAAAGACAACATTTTACACTGGCACAGCGGTAGAGCTGCTGCCGCACGTCAGAGACCCGGGTTTGATCCTGACCTCGGGTGCTGTTTGTGTTGATTTCAGTTTAATTTAGTTTAGTTTAATGTACCACGTGCTTTGAGGTACAGTGAAAAGCTTTTGTTGTGTGCTAGCCAATCTGCAGAAAGACTATACATTATTACAATCGAGCCACTCACAGTGTACCGATACATGATAAAGGGAATAATGTTTGTTGCAAGATAAGGTCCAGTTAAGCCCGATTAAAAATAGTCTGAGATTCTCCTGTGAGGTAGATGATAGAAAGCAGCTGAGAAGAAACTGTCGCTGATTGTTGAGATGTGCATTTTCAAGCTTCCGTACCTCTTGCTTGACGGGAGAGGGGAAGAGGAGAGAATGACTAGGGTGAGACTCATCCTTGATTATGCTGCTGGCCTTGTCAAGGCAGTGTGAAATATAAATAGGGACGATGGAAGGGAAATTAGTTTGTGTGATGTTCTGAGCTGCATCCGTAATTCCCTGCAAATTCTTGCACGTGTGACCGCGTGGTTATTTTCCCTGGTGCTCGGATTTTCTCCCACATCCCAAAGACATGTGGGTTTGTAAGTCAATTGGCCTCTGGAAATTGCCCCTATTGTGTAGGAAGTGGATGAGAAAGTGGGATAACATAGAACTAGTGTGAACGGGTGACCGATGGTCGGCGTGGACTCAGTCGGCCTTAGGGCCTGGTTCCACATTGTGTCTTTCAGTCAATCAACCAAGATTCTGGACCAAAATGACCAAGATGTTGACCTTGAATTGAGCTTCAGCAATCAGGGCTCAACGAGAGGAAATTGGAAACTTAGAACATGGCACCAACAGTCCCAAAACCAAAAATATATCAACTAAGTTTGGTTCATTGTTTTAGCAAGCTCTAACCTTTTTAAATTAAAGCAACTCAAATTCTCTTCTGAAACATTAATGAGAATTAGCAGTTGACATTCTCAGGAAGATCATCAAATTCATGAAGCATTATGATTCACAAAAGTAAATAAATTCTGGTTATTTCATACTGATGCAGTTAGTAAGTGTGAAGATTGCATATTACACTCACATGCATTCGGGCCTAAGGGGAGAAAGTTGATTAAAGTTTTTTTTAAAAGGCACAGAAACCTTGTACTGGAACAAGTTCATGTCAATTAATTTACTCTTTTATTTCCAATCTAGTTCCTTTGCTTGCTTGAAAATGATTTTGATTCCAATCATAGACACGAAATGTTGGAGTAACTCAGCGGATCAGGCAGCATCTCTGGAGAAAATGGATCGGAGACATTTCAGGTCGGGACCCTTCTTCAGACTGATTGTATTGGGGGGTGAGGAGGGAAACTGGAAGTGAGAAAAAAATCCGAGGACAAATATGCATCAGCAACAGACAACAGACCGTTGCGGAAGCAGCATAGACCATCATGCAAACCAACCTCCCTACTATCTACCTCATTGGAGACCCTCAGATTATCTTTAAGCAGATACTACTGGATTTTATCTTGTACCAAACATTATTCCCCCTATCCTGTATCTATACACTGTGGACGGCTTGATTGTAATCACGTACAGTTTTTCCGCCGACTGGATAGCACGCAACAAAAAAGTTTTTCACTGTACCTTGGTACATCTGACAATACACTAAACTAAACTCATCTTGTATACCTAGAGATCATGAGGGGAATAGATACGGGGGATGCACAGAGTCATTAACCTAGTGTTGGTGGTATCAAGAACCAGTGGGCATAGGTTGATCGTGAGAGGGGAAAGAGTTGAAAGGAATCTGAGGGGCAACTTTTTCAGACAGAGGGTGTAGGGTGTATGGAATGAGCTGCTGGAGAAGGGGATTAAGGCAGTAACTATAGCAGCATTTAAGAGACATTTGGCCTGGAACATGGATAGGAAAGGAATGCAGTCCTAACCTACCTAACCAACTTGTTAAAATGAAGGCAAAATGCTGGAATAACTCAGTGGGTCAAGCAGCATCTCTGGAGAAAAGGAATAGGTGATGTTTCGGGTCAAGACCCTTCTTCAGATTGAGAGTCAGGGGAGAGGGAGACTAGATGACTCAAGAAGGGTGAAGCCCACAATGGCCCTCCTCCAACCTAGTTGTCTTGCTGTTTTACTGTCCGTATCCCTTCATTATGTAGGTATGTAGGTTAATTGGCTGGGTAAATGTAAAAATTGTCCCTAGTGGGTGTAGGATAGTGTTAATGTACGGGGATCGCTGGGCGGCACGGACTTGGTGGGCCGAAAAGGCCTGTTTCCGGCTGTATATATATGATATATGATGATATGATATGATTATCACCTCGTCCACAGCCAACAATAAACCATTGTGGGCTCCACCATTCCTGAATCATCAGTGCCGGCTTCGATTTGTTCTTTGTACCTTCTCGTACCTCTCGTTTCCCTCCTCCCTGACTCGCAGTCTGAAGAAGGGCCTCGACCTGAAACGTCACCTATTCCTTTTCTCCAGAGATGTTGCCTGACCCGCTGAGATATTCCAGCTTCGGTATAAACCGGCACCTGCAGTTCCTTGCTACACATTTTGTTAAAATGAAGAATGGGCTTAGTTGAATTGATTTAGATGTGGAGGGTCAGTGGGGCAGAAGTCACTGCGAGATGCGAGGAATAGTAACGCAACACTCACTTTTTAATTAAGTCCATGCCATGTGATGGAGCCACTGTAGAGAAGATACGGCAAGATTAATAATTAATCCAGCATGCTCGACCCATAATTGCAAACCAACGGAGAGACATACATAAAAAATTAATTAACAAATCGCCAGAGCTAAGCTTTGGCCCTGAAGTGGAAATATTTAGTTAAGGAAGATGTAAATCTGTTCCGTCTAAGTTGGCAGAAGGAAGTCAGCAAACATTAGCCTTGTATGGTGTGTGAATGGAATAGACTGACGTTTCCGTGGCAACTGGTTGTTCAGCTGGTAGTTCACATTCTCCATTAAGTTCAGTAATTGAGTGATGCTGGCTGATTTTTCATGCATGATTTTTGAGCTGTGAATTTATTCAAACTTAATGTACGTTCAGAAAACTGAATGATAGAAATGTGCAGGCACTTGAATTAGGGACCTTTAGGTTATTATGAGAATAATAAAACAACACTACAGGGCTGTTTCATTTTGCTAACACAAAGAAATTCACTCTTTCCACCTCAGCTATTGTTTGACAATAATGGTTTCAAGGGCAATGGCGGCACGATGGCGCAGCAGTAGAGTTGCTGCCGTACAGTGCCAGAGACCTGGGTTTGAACCTGACTATGAGTGCTGTCTATATGGAGTCTGTATGTTCTCATTGTGACCTTGTGGGTTTTCTTTGGGTGCTCCGGTTTCGTCCCACACTCCAAATACATTCAGGTTTGTGGATTAATTAGTTTTGGTAAATTGTAAAATTGTCTCTAATATGTGTAGGATAGCGATAGTGTACGGGGTGATCGCTGGTCTGTGTGCAGTTCTTTTGTGCTGAATCTCTAAAGTCTAAAGTAATCTCCAAACCTCACACATCTAAATTGGAAAAAGTACTTTGGTAACTTTGTCACATGGTGACTCTTTGCAAATTTTGTGTACTTAGTTTAATTTAGTTTAGAGGTACATGCAAAAACAGGCCCTTCGGCCCACTGAGTCCAGGCCGACCAGTGATCCCCGCAAACTAGCACTATCCTACATACACTAAGGCAAATTTCTGCAATTTTGCCAAGCCAATTAGCCCACAAACCTGTGTGTTTTTGGAGTGTGGGAGGAAACCGGAGCACCTGGAGAAAACCCACGCAGATCACGAGTACAAACTCCATACGGACAGCACCGGTAGTCAGGATCGAACCCAGGTCTCTGGCGCCATAAGACAGCAAATCTACCGCTGCACCACTGTGCCACTCCGTCTGGAAAAACAAAACATTTCACCATCACAATAGAGTTTCATTGAATCATTCCTCAGTGTTGCACTTTGCAGCTCAGTACAGTATGCAGTGAGACAGTACACACAGTATGAGCCTGGTCTAGGAACATATCCGAGTAAAATAAATACATTCCCCCATTGACACAAAGATTAATGTGCAGCTTATATTTATAATTCCTGGGTTGCGCAATACTTTAGTGGGCGTCTGAATGGCAAGAATCGCTGCAGGGCGGCCACTAAGCTGGAAACCAATAACATTGTTGTGGAAGCAGCAGGAGTTCCAGCAGGAGTTCCACAGTCCACGTACCTGAAAGGTGGACAGTGGATGAAGTTCATAAGTTTATAACTGTATAAGTCATAGAAGATTATCAGACAGGACAGGCAGGTACATGGCAAAGAGATAAGAAAGACTGATGGTTTAAACTGTATTTATTTCAATGCTAGAGCCTTAAAAGGTAAGGTGGACAAACTCAGGGTATGGATTATAAATTCTTAAGTTCATAACTTCATAAGTTATAGGAATAGAATTAGGGCATCAAGTCTACTCCGCCATTCAATCATGGCCGATCTATCTTTCCCTCTCAACCACATTCTCCTGCCTTCTCCCCATAACCCCTGACACCCTTACTAGTCAATAATCCATCAGTCTACACCTTGAAAATACCCAATGACTTGGCCTCCACAGCTGTGCCTGGCAATGAATTCCACGGATTCACCATCTTCTGACTAAAGAAATTCCTCCTCATCTCCTTTCGGAGACATGTGTATGTCCTGCACTGGTTTGTCTTAACAAAATCTAACACCTCACCTCACAAAGAAGTTTGAGAAATGGCAACTGATCTGATCAGTAATGATGCTCCTTCACAACAAAATGTTCCTTTGTTCTCGACTGCATAGACGCTACCTCTCCAGTGTTTTATGGAGGCATTTCGTGACCCCGGGTGCTGTTTGTGTTGATTTCCGTTTAATTTAGTTTAGTTTAGTGTACCACGTGTTTTGAGGTACAGTGAAAAGCTTTTGTTGTGTGCTAGCCAGTCAGCAGAAAGACTATACATTATTACAATCGAGCCACCCACAGTGTACCGATACATGATAAAGGGAATAATGTTTGTTGCAAGATAAAGTCCAGTTTAGCCCGATTAAAAATAGTCTGAGGATCTCCTATGAGGTTGATGATAGAAAGCAGCTGGGAAGAAACTGTCGCTGAATGTTGAGATGTGCATTTTCAAGCTTCCGTACCTCTTGCCTGACGGGAGAGGGGAAGAAGAGAGAATGATTAGGGTGAGACTCATCCTTGATTATGCTGCTGGCCTTGTCGAGGCATGCTGGCCTTGTCGAAGGAACATTCTTTTATTGTGAAACTATGCCCGCTGGTCTTAGACTCTCCCACTAATGGAAACATCCTCTCTGCATTCACTCCATCCAGGCCTTTCACTATTCAGTAAGCTTCAATGAGGTCCCTCTCACCTTTCTAAACTCCAGCAAGTACAGGCCCAGCGCCATCAAACGCTCAACATATTTTAACCCAGTCATCCCATGATCAGTTTCATAAACCTCCTCTGGACCCTCTCCAACGCCAGCACATCCTTCCTCAGATATGGGGCCCAAAAGTGCTCACAATGCTCCAAATGGGAACTGATCTATGCCTTATAAAGTATAAGAAAATAACTGCAGATGCTGGTACAAATCAAAGGTATTTATTCACAAAATGCTGGAGTAACTCAGCAGGTCAGGCAGCATCTCAGGAGAGAAGGAATGGGTGATGTTTCAGTCTGAAGAAGGGTCTTGACCCGAAACTTCACCCATTCCTTCTCTCCTGAGATGCTGCCTGACCTGCTGAGTTACTCCAGCATTTTGTGAATATATGCCTTAAAAAGCCTCAGCATTACATTCTTGTTTTTATTTTCTCAAAATAAATGCTAACGTTGCATTTACCTTACCTTTCTTACTACTGATTCAACTTGCAAATTAATTTTTGGGGAATTTTGTCCCAGCACTCCCAAGTCTCTTTGCAATTCTCCCCATTTAGAAAATAGCCTATGCCTTTATTTCTACTGCCAAAATGTGTCGGTTGACTGGGAGAAGACAACAGCTGGAAATCCCAATCTGAAAGTGGCAACAGGAGTAAATAGGGTGGCACATGAAGCATATAGAGTCATGGAGATATACAGCGTGGAAACAGGCCAATTGCCCACACCAACCAGCATGTCCCATGTACACTCGTCCCACCTGTTTGCGTTTGGCCTAGATCCCTTTAAACCTGTCCTATCCATGTACCTGTCTAAATGTTTCTTAAATGTTGCAACAGTACCTGCCTCAATTACCTCCTCTGGCAGTTCGTTCCATACACCCACCACCTTTTGTGTGAAAAAGTTACCCCTCAGTTTCTTATTAAATCTTTCCCCCCTGATCTTAAACCTATGTCCTCTGGTTTTAAATTCCCATACTTTGGGCAAGAGACTCAATGCGACTACCCGATCTAATCCTCTCATGATTTTGTACACTCCTATACGATCACCCCTCATCCTCCTGCACTCCCGGCAACATCTTGTAAATCTTCTCTGCACCCTTTCCAGCTTGACAACATTTTAATAAGCGTAACCTTTTTGCACAAAAGGTTATGGATGTGTGGAAAGAGCTGCCAGAGGACATAGTTGAGATGGGTTCTATTTCAACTTTTAAGAAACATTTCGACAGGTACATGGATGGGATGTTTAGAGGGATATGGCCCAAATAGGCAGGTGGCACTAGTGCAGATGGGACATGTTGGTCGGTGTGGGCAAGTTGTGCCGAAGGGCTTGTTTCCACACTGTATGACTTGATGAGTCTTTGTGAGTAGTGTGTACAGTTTTGAGATTCTTGTAGATTTGCCTCTGCTGTAAAGTTGGAAATACAGTTTTCAATTCGCATTTACCAAGTTCCCATCAAAAACAATGACAAAAGCAAAAGTTCAGTGGTACAGTGGTGCAGCGGTAGAGTTGCTGCCTCACAGCGCCAGACACCCGGGTTCGATCCTGACTCCGAGTGCTTGCTGAACAGAGTTTGTACATTCTCCCTGTGACTGTGTGGATTTTCTCCAAGTGCTCCGGTTTCCTCCCGCATTCCAAACTTCAAGATTTCAAGATCAAGATCAATTTATTGCCACATGTACCAATTTAAGGTACAATGAAATTGTAGTTACCATGTTAACTTGTGCAGGTTTGTAGGTTAATTGTAAAGTGTAATTTTTCTCTGATGTGTAGGATTGAACTAGTAATTGGGTGATCGCTGGCCGGCGTGGACTCAGTGGGCCGAAAGGCCTGTTTCCATGCTGTATCTCTAAACTAAAACTAAACTAAAGCAGTAATTCAACAATTAAGGACCAAGAATAATGATTCAGAGTTGAGGATTTTGTAGCCCTCTTTTACATTGGCATGAGCAAGTGCAGACTAGGTGACTGTTTCACCGAACACTTGCATTTTGTCTGCCAAGGTGTGCTGGATCCACTGTTTCCTAACCATTATAACTCCTCTTCCCATTCCTACACCAACCTTTCTGCCCTGGCTCTCCTGCTCTGCCAGAGTGAGGCTCATGCAAAGTGAAGAGCAAATCATATTTCATTTGGATAGCTTACAATGATGCTATGGGACATACCATGGGACGGTACAGTGGCACAGCAGTAGAGTAAGAGAATAAGAAAATAACTGCAGATGCTGGTACAAATCGATTTATTCACAAAATGCTGGAGTAACTCAGCAGGTCAGGCAGCATCTCGGGAGAGAAGGAATGGGTGACGTTTCGGGTCGAGACCCTTCTTCAGCAGTAGAGTACTCCCTTACAGCTCCAGAGACCCGTGTTCGATCCTGGCCATGGGCGTAGTCTGTACAGAGTTTTTACATTCACTCTGTGACCACGTGGGTTTTCTCCGGGTGCTCTGGTTTTCTCCCACATCCCAAATGTGTGAAGGTTTGTAGGTTAATAGGCTTCTGCAAAATTGTTCAGTTTAGTTTTGTTTAGTTTTGTTTAGATACCGTGTGGAAACATGCCCTTCAGCTGGAGAGGCTGTTATGGGTCAAGGGGAGAACATAAAAACTCGGGTCTCTGGTGCTGTAAGGCGCAAATCTACTTTTGCGCCACCGTGTCCCTAGTGTGTAGGATAGAACTTGTGTGAACAGGTGGTTGTTGGTCGGTGTGGACTCGGTTGGCCAAAGGGCCTGTTTCCACGCTGTATCTCTAAACTAAATTAAATTAAACTAAACTAATTTAAATTTATAATCTGAATCATGGAAAGGGTTTGAGGTACTAAATAACCTCATGCTAATCATGTGCTCCCATACCTATTATATATTTGCAACCATCCTTAAATTTAATTGTTCTGCATTTCACATTCAATTGATCAGGACAAGGATGCTGTTTCTTCGATGGGGAATGGTATCAACTAATTTAATAGTTAGTTGCATCCTGAGTAAGTTTCTGCACAATGTACACAGGGAGCGTGACAAATCTTCACTGCAAAATCAAAAGCTTTTTTTTGAGAGACACAAGGGATTACAGAAGCTGGAAACTGATGTGACTAATAATTTGCTGGAGGAATTTAGCAAGTCAAGAGAGTCAAGAATCAAGCATCAGGAGCAAAGAACGCGACACAGTGATGAGTGGGTGACACGGTGACAGAGAGGTAGAATTGCTGCTTCACAGCACCAGAGACCTGGGTTTGATCCTGTCTACGTGTGCACTCAGTATTGAGTTTCTATGTTCTCCCTGTGACCATGTGGGTTTTCACCAAGTGCTCCAGTTTCCTCTCACATTCTAAAGACATACAGGTTTGTAGGTTTATTGGCTTCGGTAAAAATTGGTAAATTGTCCCTGGTGTGTAGTATGGTCTCGTGCATTGGGTGATTGCTGGTTGGAGCGGATCAGAGGGCCGAAGAGCCTGTTTCTGCACTGTATCTGTAGGGAGTTGTCAATGGAGTTGTCAATGTTTTGGATCAAAACTCTGCTTCATAACTGAAAGTGGAGAGGAAGGATGACCAATATGAAAAGGAGAGAGGGAGAGCAGAGGCAGGGGCTGGGAGGTGGACGAAGGAGGAGAGAGGAGCATTGGGCAGATGTAACCAGGTGAGGGAGCAGGAGGAGCGGAGTTTGAAAGTGCAGGAAGAAGGATACCAATTGCAGGAGAGGCTCTAATGGGTCAAGCAGCATCAATGTTCAAAGGTCAAGGCTGCCAGCGGTTATGGGGAGTATTCAGGAGAATGGGGTTGAGAGGGAAAGATAGATCAGCCATGATTGATGGTGGAGCAGACTTGATAGTCCGAGTGGCCTAATTCTGCTCCTAGAACTTATGAACATGATATGTAGGAAGGAACTGCAGATGCTGGTTTACACCAAAGATAGACACAAAATGCTTGACAGGTCAGGCAGCATCTCTAGAGAAAAGGAATAGGTAATGCTTTGGGTCAATACTTTTCTCTTGATATGCTGCCTGACCCACTGAGTTACTCCAACATTTTATGTCTATATTCGCAGTCCAATGATTGCCAATGACACAACATGTTGCATCTTATTTCAGAATGTTATTGGAATGCTGTGATGATATTATCAAAATGGGAAATGTCATTTAACTATCGCATCAAAACATCATCAAGTGGACAGTTCCATCTCACCCATTTAAACAAGAGGGAAATAAAGCAGAAAAATTCTTTCTGAATATATTGGTTGAGATAAACATTAAAATATGTATCTGGGTTTCTGGCATAGTCATAATGAGGTAATTCAACATGGAAACAAACCCTTTAGCCCAACTTGCCCATGCCTACCAACATCGCCCATCCACACTAGTCCCATCTGTCTGTGTTTGGTCTATCTATCTATCTATCTATCTATCTATCTATCTATCTATCTATCTATCTATCTATCTATCTATCTATCTATCTATCTATCTATCTATCTATCTATCTATCTATCTATCTATCTATCTATCTATCTATCTATCTATCTATCTATCTATCTATCTATCTATCTATCTATCTATCTATCTATCTGTCTATCTCTAAAACTCTCATCTTGTTTGTTCCCCACTTCCTGTATGTTTGTGCTGTATGTTTGTTTCTTTGTGCGGTTTTCATCCAGAAAAAAACGGTACACAATGGTACATGATAGCGTGACAATTTTAGGCCCACCTTACTCATCATTCCCCTGCGTTCTGAATACATCCACTTTTGTTATATTTTAAAAACAATTGACCTAATAAACTTTAATAAACGCGCTCCCCCCCCCCCCCCCCCCACCCCCCCACCACCGGGAGGACCAGCGGGAGGATCGACGCCCATCACGGTGTGCCCCGCACCTGACCTTCCTCCCACGGTGGAGCACGGGAAATAACTGAAATATCACATTTACATAAGTATTCAGACCCTTTGCTATGACACTCAATATTGAGCTTATGTTCATCCTGTTTTCATTGATTATCCTTGAGATGTTTCTACAACTTGATTGGAGTCCACCAGTGGTAAACTAAATTGATTGGACATGATTTGGAAAAGCACACACCTGTCTATATAAGGTCCCACAGTTCACAGTGCATGTCAGAGCAAAAACCAAGCCATCAAGATGAAGGAATTGTCGGTAGAATACCGAGACAGGATTGTGTCGAGACACAGATCTGGGGAAGGGTATAAAACAATTTCTGCAGCATTGCAGGTCCCGAAGAGCACAGTGGCCTCCGTCATTCTTAAATGGAAGAACTTTGGAACTACCAGGACTCTTCATAGAGCTGGCCGCCCGGCCAAACTGAGCAATCGGGGGAGAAGGGCCTTGGTCAGAGAGGTGACCAAGAACCCGAGGTCACTCTGATAGAGCTCCAGAGTTCCTCTGTGAAGATGGGAGAACCTTCCAGAAGGACAACTATATCTGCAGCACTCCACCAATCAGGCCTTTATGGTAGAGTGGCCATGCGGAAGCCACTCCTCAGTAAAAGGCACATGACAGCCCGCTTGGAGTTTGCCAAAAGGCACCTAAAGGACTCTCAGTCCATGAGAAACAAGATTCTCTGGTCTGATGAAACCAAGATTGAAATCTTTGACCTGAATGCCAAGCGGCACCGCTCATCACCTGGCCAATACCATACCTACGGTGAAGCATGGTGGTGGCAGCATCATGCTGTGGAGATGTTTTTCAGCGGCAGGAACTGGGAGACTAGTCAGGATCGAGTGAAATATGAACGGAGCAAAGTACAGAGAGATCCTTGATGAAAACCTGCTCCAGAGCGTTCTGGACCTCAGACTGGGGCGGAGGTTCACCTTCCAACAGGACAATGACCCTAAGCACACAACCAAGACAACACAGGAGTGGCTTTGTGACTAGTCTGTGAATGTCCTTGAGTGGCCGAGCCGGAGCCCGGACTTGAACCCGATTGAACATTTCTGGAGGGACCTGAAAATAGTTGTGCATCGACACTCCCCATCCAACCTGACAGAGCTTGAAAGGATCTGCAGAAAAGAATGGGAGAAATTACCCAAATACAGGTGTGCCAAGCTTGTAGCGTCATACCCAAGAAGACTTGAGGCTGTAATCGCTGCCAAAGGTACATCAACAAAGTACTGAGTAAAGGGTCTGAATACTTATGTAAATGTGATATTTCAGTTATTTCTTTTAAATTATTTTGCAAAAATTTCTAAATACCTGTTTTCACTTTTTTATTATGTGGTATTGTGTGTAGATTGATGCTTAAAAAAATGAATTTAATCCATTTTAAAATAAGACTGTAACGTAGCAAAATGTGGAAAGAGTGAAGGGGTCTGAATACTTTCTGAATGCACTGTATCTGTTTAAATGTTTCTTAAACATTACAGAAGTAACTGCCTCAGCTACATCCTCCGGCAGCTCGTTCCATATACCCACCACCCTTTGTGTGAAAAAAGTTACCCCTCGGGTTCCTATTAAATCTTAAGTTAAATTCGAAAAGCCAACAATGAGCCCACCAGGTCATTTGTTGCCGGCCCCGATTGGTCCTGGTCTTTTCTCAGCTCCAGCTCTTCACTACCCCACCCCCCACATCCTACTTTCAGTCTGAAGAAGGGTCCCGACCCGGAACGCCACCCGTCCTTTTTCTCCAGAGGTGCTGCCTGGCCGGCCGAGTTACTCCAGCACTTTGCGTCCATCTTTGGTTTAAACCGTCATCTGCAGGTCTTCGTTTCTCTGCCGTGAATTGTTAACTCGCCTTTCTTCCACAAAGGCTGTTTGACGAACTGAAACTTTCCATTGTTTTCTGTGTTTCTTTTAGCTTTTACTACCCTTTTCGCTCGAAGAGAAAAGTTTATTAGTTTATTCCAGAGTATGGCCCTTTTGGGACACCACCCTCCATTAGCATAATCCCCAAATCTCGCATGAATGTGCCGATGCAATTATCTCTCACTGTCTCTCTGCACAGTCTGTTCCTGAGATTCGTCCCCTACTGTGTAAATCAGTTAAATTAAAATTGTCTTTTACCACTTCTTCCTTCAAATATCTCGGGCCAAATACACGACTCTGTCACAGATCCTGCCTGAGTCCTGTGGGGACATCTCCTCATATTCCCGATAAATCCTTCAAAAGCAATCAGCAACTTATGATGGAAGAGCAAGATCACCAAAGTCACAACAGGGAGTGAAATTGGATTCCACTGAGTGTGAGAAATTGGTTTGAAATTATATTCCAGTTCCATTCACAGGTTTTTTTTCAGAATGCACTTGCCCAGGGAAGAGATGTGGTCGGTGTGCTTGGAAACCTTTACCAGGGGAGGTGGTAGATGCAGACATGATAGCAGTGTTTAAGAAGTGTTACAGGAAAGATGTTGTCAAGTTGGAAAGGGCGCATAGACGATTTCCGAGGATGTTGCCAGGGCTTGAGGGTCTGAGCTCCTGGGAGAGTTTGAGCAGGCTACGACTCGATTCCATGGAGTGCAGGAGGATGAGGGGGTGATCTTATCGAGGTGTATAAAATAGATCGGATAGAGGTCAGAGTATCTTGCCTGGTGTATGGGAATCAAGAACCAGAGGACATAGATTGAAGGTGAAGGGAGAAAGATTTCATAGGTATCTGATGGGTAACTTATTCACACAAATTGTGGTGGGTGTATGGAACGAGCTGCCAGTGGAGGTGGTTGAGGCAGGGACTATTGAATTGCTTAGAAACAATTAGATAGGTGCATGGATTGAACAGATTTAGAGGAATATGCCCCAAATGCATGCAGTTGGGACTAGTGTAGATTGGACATATTGGTTGGTGTGGGGAAGTTACGCTGAAGGGCCTGGTTCCACAATGTAAGACTATGACTATGACTTAGTATTTAGGCTGCTGAACGGGCAGGAACTAGAGGGATGGCATAACATAAAAATATAGTAACATAGAAAATAGGTGCAGGAGTATGCCATTCGGCCCATCGAGTCAGCACCGCCATTCAATATGTCGCCACGCTGTTCCTGCTTTCTCCCCATATCCCTAGATTCCGTTAGCCCTAAGAGCAATCTCTAACTCTCTCTTGAAAACATCCAGTGAATTGGCCTCCACTGCCTTCTGTGCCAGAGAATCTTCCTTCAGCCCCAACAGTTTACCCAACACTAATGTGAATTTCCTTCAGTTCCTCCGTCACGCTCGGTCCCCTAGTATTTCTGGGAAATTATTTGTGTCTTCCTCAATTAAGACAGAACCAAAGTACTTGTTTAACTGGTCTGCCATTTCCTTCTTTCCCATTATGAATTCATCTGTTTCTGACTACATTTGTCTTCACTAATCTGTTCCTCTTCACATATCTTTAGATTTTACAGTCAGTTTTTATATTCCCCACAAGCTTTCTTTCATGCTCTATTTTTTCTTTCATGCTCTATTTATCTATAACATGCTGGAGTAATGCAGAGGGTCAGGCAGCATCTCTGGAGAACATGTGTAGGTAACGTTACGGGTCGGGTTCCTTCGGCGGCATGGTGATACAGCAATAGAGTTGCTGCCTCATAATGCCAGAGACCCAGGATCGATCCAGACCACGGGTGCTGTCTATACGGAGTTGGTAACCTCTCCCTGTGACTGCGTGGGATTTCTCTAGGTGCTCCGGTTTCCTCCCACACTCCAAAGACATGCAGGATTGTGTGTTAAAGATAGACACAAATTGCTGGAGTAACATCAACGAGTCAAGCAGCATCTCTGGAGAAAATGGATGGATGATGTTTCAGGTCGGAACCCTTCTTAAGACTGAAAGTAGTAGGTGGGGAGGAGGAGGTGAAGAGCTGGAGGCGAGAAAAGACCATGACCAATCAGGGCCAGATAGAAATGACCCCAGGCAGATGTGATCTCAGATGTGACCTCAGGCAGATGTGATCTCAAGAGGGATATAATTATGGAGAACCGTGGAACTGGTTAAACGGCCAGGGTGGAGGAAGAGGGCAAGAGGGGAGGATGGAGGGGGAAGCGGAGGGGAGTGTAGGTAGAGGTTATTTAAATTGGAGAATTTAACATTCATACCACTGGGTTGGAAGCTACCCAAGCAAAATATGAGGTGTTGTTCCTCGTATCGGTCAATGGTCGGTGTGGACACAGTGGGCCAAAGGGCCTGTTTCCACAATGTCGACCCAAAACGCCACCTATTCGTGTTCTCCAAATATGCTGCCTGTCCTGTTGAGTTATACCAGCACTTTTCTTTCGTAAGCCACATCTGCAGTTCATCGTTTCTACGGGCAATAGAGGGATATGGGCTTTGTGCAGGATGTTGGGATAAATTCAGGTTAGTATCATGGTTGGCGCAGACATAATGTGATGAAGGCCCTGTTTTTTTGTGCTGCACTATTCAATGTTGGTTGAAAATAAGAACAGAAAGTGCTGGAAACAGCCCACGGGTCAAGCAACATCTGTGAAAGGAGACGTCGAGTCAATGTTTCACAGAACATAGAACAGTACAGTGCACGAACAGGCCAAGTTAAACTAATCTCTGCCTGCACATGATCCATATCCCTTCAGTCCCTACATATCCAGGTGTCTATCTAAAATCTCTTAAATGCCACTAGATATCTGCCACCCCCACGACCTCTGACAACTCATTTCAGGCCCCCACCTCTCCCTGTATAAAATACTTGCCTCGCACATCTCCTTTCCACTTTATCCCTCTCACCTCAAAGCCGTGCTCTCTGGTCTGACACTTCCACCCTTGGTAAAAAGTTCTGACTGTCTACCTTATCTATGCCCCTCATAATCTTAGAAACTTTTCTCTCACCTCAACCTCCAATGTTCCAGAGAAAACAATCCAAGTTTGTCCAAACTTTCCTAATAGCTAATACCGTCTAATCCAGGCAGTATTTGAGTAAACCTCTTCTGCACCCTCCCCAAATCGCCCACATGCTTCCTGTAAGGGGGCGACCTGAACTGCACACAGTATTCCAAATGCAACCGAACCAAAGTCTTCTAAAGCTGCAACATGACTTCCTGCCCGCTATAATCAATACCCCGACCATTGAAGGCAAGGACACCACATGCCGTCTCTACCACTCCACCTACTCGTATTGCTTATTTTCAAGGAGGAATAGCTATCGTGAAGAAGATATAACTGTAACATCCAGGTTCAGGAACAAATTATTCCTTGCAACCATCAGGCTATTGAACACTTCAACCTCCAAATAAGCTCCGGCCTGGGGGCATATATATGCCACCTGGGGCACTATATATAAATATATAGTGTATGTGTGTCTATTATAGATAAATAATATACTGGACTTTTTAAAATTTATTGTATTGTTTACAGAGTGTTATGTTTACAAATTCTGTTGTGCTGCTGAAAGTAGGAATTTTATTGTTCAGTTTGGGACATGTGAAAATAAAACACTCTTGACTCCTGACTCTTGACTTGGACCCCACGTTCTCTTGTTTTTCCAGGTTTAAGCTTGATGATCTTCACATTTAATGTCACTTTTAACTTTACATTCCAAATAACTCCATTTAATATTCACAGTTCTGCCTCCTGATCGGTCCAGGTGGATGTGTACATGACCTCCAAGCTGAGGCTCCCCCTGCTGGCTAAATGTGCACAAGGTAAGGACATAAATGAGTGGAAAGTACTTTGCACAGCTGACTGTCAAACTGTCAAAAATTTAAAGAGTTACTGAATGTCACTCAAAAATGTCCTCAGGTTTTCGATTCCCCTACTCTGGGCTCTTACGGCTAACGGAATCAAGGGATATGGGGAAAAAGCAGGAACGGGGCACTGATGTTGGATGATCAGCAATGATCATATTGAATGGCGGTGCTGGCTCAAAGGGCCGAATGGCCTACTCCTGCACCTATTTTCTATGTTTCTTTGTTTCTAAGACTCTGTACATTTACCCAATCTATTCCTCTCTTGATTTTGTACACGTCTATAAGATCACACCACATCCTCCTGCACTCCAAAGAATAATGTCCAAGCCTGTTCAAGCTCTCCCTGCAACTCAGGCCCTCAAGTCCTGGCAACATCCTCGTAAACCTTCTCTGCACCCTTTCCTGCTTGAAAACATCTTTCCAATAACATGGTGACCAAAACTGAAGATGATACTCTCAATGTGGCCTCACCAACAGATTGGAAAACTGCAACATGACCTCTCAACTTCAATACTTAATACTGATGAAGGCCACTGTGCCGAAAGTCTTTTTGCCCACCATATCTACCTGAGATGCCACTTTCAAGAAACTATGTATCTGTAATGGACTTGGAATAATAGATGGACAACCTGGAGTAATAGACTTGGGCAAGTTGGAGTAATAAACTTGGACAACTTGGAGTCATAGACTTAGGCAATTTGGAGTAATAGAGCTGTGATCTCAAGATGGGCTTGCAAGAACTAATTTGGTTGCTTGAAGTCAAAATGTTTTAGTTGGGTGTTAACGGGGTCTTGGTTTTTCTAGTAATTTCTGCTGGTCACTGTAGGTATGTTGTCAAGGATGCCACTCACTGCGCTTGTCCAATTCACTTGGTGAACCTTTCCCAAAACTAATGTTAAACGAATGTACCAGGAGAGCTGCTTTCATAATTATCTAATCATAAGTGCAGTACTTGTAGCACATCTAATTCACAGGAGGCTGATTAAATATGGATAGAGCCAACCTCCATGCATTACTTTATAATTGATTTGAATAATGTACTAGTGATCTATCTCTATACGAGAACTGACAGCAACGTGAACGAGTTGCATCGTATGTTCAAAAACTTGATAGGTTTGAGGTCGAAAGCCATTTTAATTAATGGTAGCAACAGCTAAATTATATAGTACTTGAATACTCAACCAGATTTATTGAGTAAAAATATCTCTTCTGAGATTTTAACTGTTTAATTCCTGTCAAATATAAACCTAAATTCAATTGATTTGATTTCTTTGGTCAACATCTCGTGAAATGCTAATTATATAGTCCTGGCTAATTGTATGTATACTCAGTATGGAATACACTATTTTATGTATACTCAGTATGGAATATGCTATTTTATGTATACTCAGTATGGAATATACTATTTTAGGTATACTCAGTATGGAATATACTATTTTATGTATACTCAGTATGGAATGACAGTTAATTTTTCAGGTTGAAGACCAAAAAAAAAGAAACCTTTCTCTGTTCCAAAGAAATAATAACTCTTTTCCTCTTTGCACAGATGCTGTCCCACAGATTTATACTGGCTGCACAGTCGCGGGTGTATGAGAAATAGAGAAGGGGGCTGAGAATGCATTCTTGTGGAGTACCAGTGTTGAGGATGATCGTTGAGGATGATTTGTCCCCTATTCTCACTAATTGTGGTCTGTTGATCGTGAAGTCGAGGATCCAGTTGCAGAGATGTGTGCTGACTCCAAGTTCCACTAGTTTGGTGATGAGCTTGGATTGGGGTAATGGTGTTAAAAGCAGAGCTGTAGTCTACCTTGCACTAAACGTTAGACTCTTTATCCTGTATCTGTATACTGCTGGATGGCTTGATTGTAAACATCCAGTCTTTTCGCTGACTGGATAGCACGAACCAATAAATCTTTTCCTTGGCACACGTGAAAATAATAAACTAAACTAAACTACCTACATACACCTGAACAGGTAAGCACGTTTCTTGACCAAGTCAGAAACGTGCTGGGTTTGAATCGAGATGAGTCAAGTTTATTGTCATGAGCACAAGTACGGTAGGAAAGAGGTGGAATGAAAAACCCACTTGCAACAGTATCACAGGTACATAGACTCAGACACACAGAAAAATAATAAACTCAAACAATGGACTAATACATACTGTCTCCACTGGAGACACATATTGAACATAAATCAAAGTTTTACTTTGAAGAAAAAAGTTTAAACGGGTCAGAAAGTATCTGAGGAGGGACGTTTTTCGGTCGGGAACCTTCTTCGGACCGATTGGAGTAGGGTGGAGAAAACTGGAAAAGACAGGTGGTGCAGGACAAAGCTTGGCAAGTGATAGGTGAAGACAGACACAAAATCTGATCAGTGTGAAGAAGGGTCCCAACCCAAAATGTCACCTATCTATTTTCTCCAGAGAGGGCGGCACGGTGGCACAGCAGTAGAGTTGCTGCTTTACAGCGAATGCAGCGCCGGAGACTCAGGTTCGATCCTGACTACGGGTGCTGCACTGTAAGGAGTTTGTACGTTCTCCCCGTGACCTGCGTGTGTTTTCTCCGAGATCTTCGGTTTCCCCCCACACTCCAAAGATGTACAAGTATGTAGGTTAATTGGCTGGGTAAATGTAAAAATTGTAAAAATTGTCCCTAGTGGGTGTAGGATAGTGTTAATGTTACGGGGATCGCTGGGCGGCACGGACTTGGTGGGCCGAAAAGGCCTGTTTCCGGCTGTATATATATGATATGATATGCAGCCTAACCCGCTGTCACTCCAGCATTTTGTGTCTATCTTTAGTATAAACAAGCATCCGCAGTTCCTTTTTATTACATAAGTGATAGGTGAATACAGGTGAGAAGGGTGGGTGAATGGGAAATGGGTGGAGAATGTGACAAAGACAAAGACCACCCCATCTCACTTTTCCAACTTTTTCCACCCTATTACAATCAGTCTGCAGAAGCGTCCCAAACCCGAAAAGTTGCCTGTCCATTCCCTCCACAGATGCTGCCGACGAGAACCAGAAGACATAGGTGAAGAGGGGGGAAGATTTAATGGGAACCTGAGGGGTAACATTTTTACACAAAGGATGGTGGGTGTATGGAACAAGCTGCCGGAGGAGGTAGTTGAGGCAGGTACTATCACACCGTTTAAAAAATATTTAGACAGGTACATGGATAGACCAAGTTTAGAGGAATATAGGCCAAAAGCAGATAGATGAGACTAGTGTAGATGGGACATTCGGCGTGGGCAAGTTGGGCCTAAAAGCCAGTTTCCACCCTGTTTGAGGCTTTGACTATGATCCGCAGAATTACTTGTGTTTTGCTAAAGATTTCAGCACCTGCACTTCCTTGAGTCCCCATTTATCATTTATTATGAGCAACCACACTTTACCTTTCATCTTTAGTTTAGTTTAGTTTGGAGATACAGTGCAGAAACAGGCACTTTGGTCCACCGAGTCAGCACCTGATGATCCCTACACACTACTACTATCCTACACTCACGAGGGACAATTTACACTTTTTACCGAAGCCAATTAGCTTACAAACCTGAATATCTTTGGATTGTGGAAGAAAACCGGAGGACCTGGAGGAAACTCACGCAGGTCACAGGGACAAAGTACAAATTCCGCACAGACAGCACCCATAATCAAAATCGAACCCAGGTGTCTGGCGCTTGTAAGGTAGCAATTCCACTGCTGCGCCACCGTTTCATGATTTGAAATTCATTGCATCATTTTCATCTCTAATTGTGAGAATTAGGTCACCTCTGATTGGAGCTGTTGAAATTTCCAGACCAAATGAATTTTTAGCTGCTGCTAAATTAGTCCCAACCATCAAAAATGTCTAATTTAACACTCACTGCTATGAAGCAGCCCATGGAAAGTGTGAAAATTCATGTCACACAGTGGAACTCCATTTTCCACCATGCCTACTGATGATATTCCTCACACTGTTGTCTTATTAAACTAACTCTGTTGCCCTATTAGACTGAGACGTGTTGTTTCTTTTGTCTCAGTCAGATTTGCCAGCATACTTTTCAATTCAGTCACAAGCACGTATTTACCCTAGCACTTCTAATAAGGTGATTTAATGGCATGCTCAGCATATCTATAACGCTGAATTACTGTTAAAACACAAAGTACGTGCTATGACACCAGGAAAACCAAGCCCGATGCCAAAGTTGTATCTAAACTACCTATGCACACGTTCATAAATTCATAAGTTCTAAGCACAGAATGAGGCCATTCAGCCCATCAAGCCTCCTTCAATCGTGGCTGATCTATCTTTCCCTTTCAACCCCATTCTCCTGCCTTCCCCCTTTAATCCCTAACTCCCTTACTCACCAAGAATCTGTCAATCTCCGCCTGCAAAACATCCATTAACTTGGCCTCCACAGCCATCTGTGCCAACGAATTTCAGTTAGGGAGGGTGGGGGGAGAGTGGGGGTGGAGGGGAGGGGGTGGGAGGGAGGGGGTAGGGGAGAGTGGGGGTGGGGGAGGGGGTGGAGGAGAGTGGGGGTGGGGGGAGGGGGGGGAGAGTGGGGGTGGGGAGAGGGTGTGGGGGAGAGTGGGGGTGGGGGTCGGGGGTCGGGATGGGGGAGAGGGAGGAGGGGGCGGGAAGGGGGGCAGGGGAAGGTGGGGAGGAGGGGAGAATAGGGAGGAGGGGGTGGGGGGGGAAGAGAGAGTGGGGGTGGGGGGAAGGGGGACAGTGGGGGGCAGGGGAGAGTGGAGGTGGGGAGGGGCGGAGAGTGGGGGTGGGGGGAGAGTGAGGGTGGAGGAGGAGAGAGTGGGGGTGGGGGTTAAAGGAGGGGTGGGGGAGAGTGGGGGTGGGGAGGAGGGGAGAGTGGGGGTGGGGAGGAGGGAAGAGTGGGGGTGGGGAGAGTGGGGGTGGGGAGGAGGGGAGAGTGGGGGTGGGGAGGGGGGAGAGTGGGGGTGGGGAGGAGGGGAGAGTGAGGGTGGGGAGGAGGGCAGAGTGGGGGTGGGGAGGAGGGAAGAGTGGGGGTGGGGGAGAGTGGGGTGGCGAGGGGGGGAATGGGTGGGGATGGGGGAATTGGGGGTGGAGGCAAGGCTGGTGGGGGCAGGGAAGGGGCAAGTGGGGGTGGATAGGGGGGATGGAGTGGGTCAATGGGGGGAGGAAGGGGGGATAAGGGGGATTGAGTGGGGGGGCTGAGGGTGCTACACCAATACAGGAGAGGCTTTGGGTCCAGGGCTCACTCAGTCACACTCTCTCCCCTTCGCTGTCCCCCCTCTATGAGGAATGGGCCCAATGGGTCCACTTGGTCTAGTATATTACTAAAACTCTCATTTTGTATATATATATATATATATATTTTGTATTTTCCGAAAAGACGGCCAAAATGATACACGATAGCGCAACAATTTTAGCACCATCTTAATCACCATTTTCTTGTGGTTCAAATGGTTGTTATATTTTAATGGTTTTTCACTTTTTTAACTTTAAAAATCACCTTTTTAAAGTTTAAATATCACTTTTCCATTTTTCCTGGCCATCAGCCGCGTTCGACGACACAGTGGCACCCGCCCGAGTGACAGGAGTGGCGGCCAATGAGGGGGGGGGGCGGCCTCTTCCTTTCCCAACTTACGCTGGCCATGCGCCGCGTTCGACGTCACAACGGGACCCGCCCGAGTGACGGGAGTGGCGGCCAATGAGGGGGGGTGGTGAGCCGACAAAATGCGCTCCCCCCCGCCGGGAAATTGGCAAATGTCACATCCATTTTAGGGCATGCAAATGTAGTTTTATTTAGTTCAAAGATATAGCATGGAATCAGGCCCTTGAATTCAGTCCAAGCTGACCATCAATCACCTGTTCACATGAGAAACAAGGAACTGCAGAAGTAGGTTTACAAAAGAAAGGCACAAAATGCTGGAGTAACTCAGTGGGTCAGACAACATCCCCAGACAATGTGGATAGGAGACATTTCTGGTCAGGACCCTTCTTCAGACTACTAACCTATATGTCTTGGATTGTGGGAGGAAACCGAAGCACCCGGAGAAAACCCACATGGTCAGAGGGAGAACATACAAACTCCGTACAGACAGCACCCACAGTCAGGATCAAACACAGGTCCCTGGTGCTGTGAGGCAGCAACTCTACCGCTGTGCCACCATCCCGCCCCTGTTCTCCAAAGTGCTGCCAGAGGCCTCTTTGCATCTGCTTGAAATGCAGGTCCCTGGTTTAATGGTTCAAATCATCTTTCTTTTCCTATATCTCTTCTATTCTCCGCCGAGTTAAATGGGTCACACAGTGTATCGAGATTCATGCCTGGCAGAAAGTGATGGATGGTTTCTCTCCGGTGGCTGCTCAGGAGTTCAGAAGACAAATAAAGTCAGCTATTCCTTGTGGACGTGTGTTGACAGCTCAGAACTACCTAGCAGCATTGTGCTAACTCGCTTGAACCTGGAAGCTTCGCTGGGCAGAGGATACAGCAACACAATAGAGGGGAAGTGAAGATGACATGGCTGTTCAATAAGGGAGGGCTTCTGAGATGAGGTTTAATTGGCCATGTCAAGTGCATGTGGGAGCGAATTGCATGCTGAATATAACAACACTTGACCTGTAAAGCGAGAGGGCAGTAAAGCACAGATTGTCGTCTGTCATTCTGTGAATGCATATTTAGGAAACAATGGATCAGCCTCCTGTGTAGTTTTTGCTTAAATAGACACAAAGTGCCGGAGTAGCTCAGCGGGTCAGGCAGCAACTCTGGAGAAAAAGGATGGGTGACAATAGGGGCAACTTACAATCTTTATCGAAGCCGACTAACCTACAAACCTGTACATCTTTGGAGTGTGGGAGGAAACCCGAGCACCTGGAGAAAACCAACACGGTCACGGTCACAGGAAGAACGTGAAAACTTTATACAGACAGCACCATTAGTCAGGATCGAACCCAGGTCTCTGGTCCTTACTCATGAATCTGAAGAGCAGCAATGAGTTCAAAAAAACAGATTGCAGGAACAGCACGATTTGGACAATGTACAACTTTGCATCCACAGAAGGTGCTGGAGTAACTCAGCGTGTCAGGCCAAAAGTGGACAGATCTAAACAAGGTGGGGCCCTTTGGTCAGCACGGACCAGTTGGGCTTAAGGGCCTGTTTTCATGCTGTGTGACTCTATGACTCTGTTTAGGACTCTCAGACTTTAGTTTGGCCGCACTCAAAGTATCTCATGCAGTTCTGAATGCTCCGATACAGGTAGGCTGTGGAGACTATGGAGAGGGTGCAGAGGAGGTTTACCAGAATGCTGCCTGGATTGGATGGTTTCAGCTACAGGGAGAGGTTGGATAGACCTGTATTGTTTTCTCTGGAACATTTCGAGGTTGCTGGGAGATCTGATAGAAGTATATAAAATTATGAGAGGTAGAGATTAGTTAGCCATTCAGAACCTTTATCCCAGGATGGAAATGTCCAAAACTAGAGGGCATAGCTTCAAGGTGAGAGGGGGAAGGTTTAATGGAGATGTGAGCGGCAAGTCTTTTTCCACAGCTGTTGGTGAGCGCCAGGAACGCATTGCCCAGGGTGGTGATGGAAACAGATAGGATAGTGGGGTATGAGGCTTTTAGATAGGCACATGGAAGTGCTGGAAATAGAGGGATATGGATCATGTGCAGGCAGATGAGATCGGTTTAACCTGACATCACGTTTGGCACAAACATTGTGGGCTGAAGGGCCTGTTCCTGTGCTGTACTCTATGTTCTATGTTCTATGTTCTATGTTCTATGTTCTATGTTCTGTGTTCTATGTTCTATGTTCTATGTTCTATGAATGGTCATGTTATTTAGACTTTAGACAAGAGGTGCAGCGTGGAACAGGCCCTTTGGCCCACTGAGTCCACACTGACCAGTGATCACCCTCCGTCCAATCAACCTACACACCTGTACGTCTTTGGAGTGTAGGATGAAATTGGTGCATTCGGAAGAAATCCACGCAGTTACAAGGACAACGTACAAACTCCATGCAGACAGCACCCATGGTCACGATCGAACCCGGGTCTCTGGCACTGTAAATCAGCAACCCTACCTCTGTGCTAATGTGCCATTCTTAAAATGGGCACATTATTAATTAGGCTTCCTGCCTTGCTTAATACTTCTTTTCTCCAGGATAGCTTGGTCGCTGTATACCTGTGACCTTCTTGGCTGCAATCTATACTCATTTAGTTTCCAACTGCTGTGTTGTCTGTGTTAAGCAATGAAAGGTTAATTTTGTTTTGTGCTTTTTCAATCCCAAGAATTCACCAGTGTTTCATAGAAGCACAGCATTCAAAATTAGTCAACCAGTGATCCCTGGGACTAGAACAGGGAAAAACAGCCAGCTCGAATTCTGCAGTAGAAATTATATTTTACACAAAACATGATTTGAATAATTTGAGAGATGCAAGCAAGGGCCTGTATGAATTCACCAGTCTGTGAAAGCCAATGTTTGGCATGGAAGAAACACTTCGAAGTGGATGAAATAGCTGCAACGTATCTTTACGCTTTAGATCTTAGAGAAACAGCACGGAAATTTGGACAGTACATCAATAGAAAAGGTGTAGAGGTATCTGGGCTAAATATGGGCAAATGGGGCTAACTTAAATAGAACATCTTGATGGGCATGGATGAGTTGGGCCAAAGGGCCTGTTTCAGTGCTGTGTGACAATATGACTGACTATTGTGGCACAGACACAACACGTAATCGCTTTCTCTCACACACACAGACAACACAGTACAGAAACACACACACACAGACACATACATGCACACACACACAGACAACACAACACAGAAACACAGAAACACAAACACATAGAGCCACACACACCCATACACACACAGCTTCATTTTATTCTCAAGAGCCTGCATCAACTGCTAGATTGTGAGCACATGAGCAGAGCAGTGGGTGTAGTTGGAAGGCGGAGGCTATGATTAACAGGAACAGCCTCTGAGAGGGATTTTGCTGCTTTTATCATCCTCCTGCTAAATAATAACCTGCCAAGTGTTCGATGTTCCCAAGTCATTCTTTCATCTCTTCTGCATATGCACAAACACACCTACACAAGCATACACACACACATATCAAATGAGCAAAAGATAATTTTGTATTTCAAGTATTTGCAGCTTGTTTTGATTTTCAGAAAGTAAAATTGATCAGTTCCCAAAGTCAGTTCTTGAATTAGGTTTTATTTTAGTTTAAAGATAGTTTAGTTTAGTTTAGTTTAGTTTAATTTAGTTTAGTTTAGTTTAGGTTAGTTAATTATTGTCACATGTACCGAGTTATAGTGAAAATCTTTCTTGTGAGCTATCTAGTCAATGAAAAGACGACATGTTTACAATCAAGCCGTCCATGGTGTACAGATACAGGACAAAGGGTATAATGTTCAGTACAAGATAAAGTCCAGTAAAGTCTGATTAGTTCAAAGGTCTCTAATGAGGGAGATGGGAGGGCTGGGTCACTCTCGAGCTGGTGAGAGGACGGTTCAGTTGCCTGATAACAGCTGGGAAGAAACTGTTCCTGAATCTGGAGGTGTGCATTTTCACACTTCTGTACCTCTTGCCTGATGGGAGAGGGGAGAAGAGGGAGTGTCCAGGGTGAGACTAGTCCTTGATTATGCTGGTGGTCTTGCCAAGGCAGCGTGAAGTGTAGATGGATTCAATGGAAGGGAGGTTGGTTTGCGTGATGGTCTGGGCTGCTTCCACAATTCTCTTGTAATTTCTTGCGGTCTTAGATGGAGCTGTTCCCAAACCATGCTGTGATGCGTCCCGATTCAACATGAAAACAGGCCTCTTAGCCCATCAAGTCTGCACCAACCAGTAATCACCCATACACTAACTCTATCCTACACACTGGGGATGATTTGGAGAATACAATTAACTCACAATTAACTCGTGGTCACAGGGAGAACATACAAACTCGGCACAGACAGCGCCCATAGTCAAGATCTATCCTGGGTCTCGGGCGTTGTGAGGCAGCAACTCTACCGCTGTGCCACACTATTACAAGAGGTGGTGGGGGGGTAGATTGAATGGAGATTCAAAACGTAACCCCACTGCACGGCAAAGTTTAGGGGCCACAGTTTAAGAATAAGGGGTAGGCCATTTAGAACTGAGATGAGGAAAAACTTTTTCAGTCAGAGAGTTGTGAATCTGTGGAATTCTCTGCCTCAGAAGGCAGTGGAGGCCAATTCCCTGAATGCATTCAAGAGAGAGCTAGATAGTGCTCTTAAGGATAGCAGAGTCAGGGGGTATGAGGAGAAGGCAGGAACGGGGTACTGATTGAGAATGATCAGCCATGATCACATTGAATGGTGGTGCTGGCTCGAAGGGCCGAATGGCCTCCTCCTGCACCTATTGTCTATTGTCTATTGTCTATTGTAAAGTTGTACATTTCAAAAGGTCATTCTCGAGTCATCGAGTCATACAGTCATGCAACATGGAAACAGGCCTTTCGGCCCAACTTGCCGATGCCGACCAACATGCCCCATCTCATGATTTTGTACACCTCTATAAGATCACTTGTCATGCTCCTGTACTCCACGGAATAGAATCCCAGCCTGCTCAACCTCTCCGTATAACTCAGGCCCTCGAGTCCTGGTTGTTGTAAGTGTTCTGAGATTTACTTCCCTTGTTTTCTGTGCTACTTACCTGTTGCCAGACCTTACTCCTGAACAATATACAGAATTTATAGTGAGTCCGAACAAGAAATTAGTTGCTGTCCTCCAATGGAGACACAAGGAATTGCAGATGCTGGTTTATAAAAAGAAGACAAAGCGCTGGAGTAACTCAGCAAGTCAGGCAGCATCTCTGGAGAACATGGATAGGTAACATTTCCGGTCTGAGTTCTTCAGATTGCTTGAGGCAGGGATGGAGAAAGCTAGAAAGAGGTGCAGTGTCTGACAAAACTTGGCAAGTGACAGGTGGATATCGGTGAGGGTGGTTTTTGAGAGGCAGATGTTTGCACAAATACGCCACAGATGAAAAGGCAAAAAGTGCGAGATGAAGAGATATGAATATAAGAGTTTCAAAATGAGAAGCCAGAGAAAGTAATATAGGTGGAAGGGGACAGGGGGGAAAGGGAAAGAGATAAATGCGCAGATGTACAGATGTCCTCCAATTGCTGTTTTTCCATCATTATTTGTCGAGAACAGGCGTTGTTCTGTGCCAGCATCAGGCATTTTACTTTCATGCCAAGTGTCAAGAGAGTCATAGTATCAGCATCAGTATCAGCATCGTTAGAAGCTCTGTGAAGTCCGCATCACAGAGGATCTGAGATGGGCATCGCACATTGCCGCACTGGTGGGTAAGGCAAAGCAGTGCCTTTACCACCTTAGACAACTGAGGAAATTCAGAGTGTCTCTGAGGATCCTTCATTGCTTCTACTCTGGGGCTATAGAGAGCATCCTGTCCGGCAACATTACAGTCTGGTTTGGGAACAGCTCTGCCCAGGACAGGATGGCCCTGCAGAGAGTAGTGCGTTCGGCAGAACGCACCATGGGAACTACACTCGTCCCCCTGCAGGACCTATACATCAGGAGGTGCAGATCCAGAGCAAGCAAGATCATGAGGGACCCCTGCCACCCCAGTAACGGACTGTTCCAGATGCTACGATCAGGCAAACGCCTCCGCTGTCACGCTGTGAAAACGGAGAGGATGAGACGGAGTTTCTTCCCACAGGCCATCAGGACTGTCAACTTTTATAACCCCAGAGACTAAATTTTTGTCTACACTATAGTAACTTATTAACTTTATTTATATGCTGTAACTGTAATTCTTTTTTGTGCACAATCCGCAGGCATTGCCACTTTCATTTCACTGCACATCGTGTATGTGTATGTGACAAATAAATTTGACTTGACTTGACTTGACTTGACATCCCCTGCTCTGGGTAAAAGACTGTGCATGCACACTCTTCATTTCTCTCATGATCTTGTACACCTCTATAAAATCACCCCTCATCCTCCTGCACTCCAAGGAATAAAGTCCTAGCTTGCTCAACTTGCAGTTAACGCTGATAACAGATAGATTCATGTTTATTTCAGATTTTTAGCATCTGTAGAGGTTCTCGGTTCCCTAACTCAGGGTAAAAGACTGTGCTTTTGTACTATCTATTCCTCTCATGGCCTTACACACTTCTATAAGATCACCTCTCATCCTCCTGCATTCTAAGGAATCTAATTTCTTATGGTCCAGGCAAGAGATGATTGCATTGAAGATTATTTTAAAGGTGTTTTGGTACATGCTGATAACTAAATGAATTGCACTGCTACGAGGTCTTTGTGTGTTTGCAGAGGAGATGAGATAATCCATTTTGTTTCTTTTTTTTTGAATGCATGGAGAACTTACTGAAAATGTTGGGCAGTCTCATCATCAACTGCAGCAGGCGAGAGTCAGAAAAATAAAAGCAGCATGACTTGTTTGACAATCAGCTTTATTGCAGGAATCCCTTCGCCCATCGGCTTCCAACCGGCCAGCTTCATCTCACTCACGATTGCTTGCATCCAGCCCAAGAATGTTTACACAATAGCAGAGCAGTGGAGGGCAGATTCTATGACCAAAAGGAACAGCCTCTGAGAGTAAGCTTAGTTCACTTTATTATTGACTCGTGTACTGAGGTGCAGTGAGAAGCTTTTTGGCTGCGTGCTGTCCAGTCGGCGATAAGACTATACACGGTTACAATCAAGCTGTCCACAGTGTACAGGTGCAGGATAAAGGGAATGACGGTCAGTTCAAGATAAAGTCCAGTAAAGTCCGATTAAAGCAATTTTGAGCTTCTATTGACGAGTGCACTACCTGCAACTTTCAACTTTACACCCAAAGTAATTAGAGTAATGATCTCACTCAGGATACTTAAGAGTTATTACCATTTTAATGGAGAACTGGGACTGATGCCAATCTTTGAACATCCAACGCTATAATAGCTGACTGTAACCGAAAAGATAATTCAACCAATAAGAAATCTGTAATGAGCTAATGGATTACACATGAGACACAACGAACTGCAGCTGCTGGTGTATAATAAAAAGCCGCAAAGCGCTGGAGTATCTCAGCGGCTCAGGCAGCATCTCTGGAGAAAATGCAAAGGCGATGTTTTGATCCCTTCTTTAGTCTGACACTTCAAGATGTTGCAGTTTAGGGTTTCCAGCAATATAGTATCTTTGAATGTTCATAAGTTCATAAGTTCTAGGAGCAGAATTAGGCCATTTGGCCCATCAAGTCTACTCCGTCATTCAATCACGGTTGACCTATCTTTCCCTCTCAGCCCCATTTTCCTGCCTTAATTGGCTTTGGTAAAAAAATTGTAAATTGTCCCTATCCCCGAATATCCCCGAAAATTCATAAACCCCGAGGACACAGCAGAGCACGCCACAGGATGTTCCTGTTCTTGATCACCTGGCACCGTTTGCTAGGCGTTCCGAGGCTGGGGTGTGCAACTCCATTCTTTATGGCATTTCTTATCAGAGCAGACTGCTCCCTCCCCGAGTCAATCATAAGCCCCCCTTGTCTACAATGTTTCTGCACTACTAGCGGCAGGGGGTGTGGGTGGTCCACCCAACTATTGCTGTTGTGTTTTGTTCACCAACGCTAAGCTTTCCCATAGAATGGCCTGGGAAAAGCTACACTGGTGTGAGAAGAGCTGGAAGAGCTGCCTTCTTTGGCATTGTAAGTTTGCATGCATGGACTGGTGGGAAACAGTGTGTTTGAATCTTGTATTAGAGGAGCCATAGAATGCATGGCTGCTAATTTGGCTGATAACTCCATTTTACATTTTATCTGAAATTGTCTATTTAACCCTTACACTACTGTTAATGACACTTTTTTCTCACATGTAGGTAGGTACAGTGAAATTCTTTGTTTTGCATGCAATTCAGCAATATCTTATTGCACATAAGCACAATCATACCTAAGTACATGATTGCAACCAATTAGTTTTTTAGATTAGAAATACAGCATGGAAATAGGCCTTTCAGCTTACCGAGTCCACGCTGACCATTAATCACCCATACACTAGTTCCATGTCCGACACATTAGGGCCAATTTACAGAAGCCAATTAAACTACACACCTGCACACCTTTGGGGTGTGGGGAGAAACCGGAGCACCTGGGGAAGTCCTTGTGGTCACAGGGAGAATGTACAAACTCCTTACAGGCTCTGTCTGATCATAGTCAAGATTGAACCAGGGTCTCTGGCGCTGTAAGGCAGCAACTCTACTGCTGCGCCACTATGCCGCACCACGGTCTCCTCGTGACTGTGTTTGCTTTTCTTCGGGTGCTCTGGTTTCCTCCCACACTCCAAAGACATGTGGATTTGTTGGTTAATTGGCTTCTGCAAATTGTCGCTAGTGTGTAGGGCGTTATTGTTGGTCAGTGCGGACACAGTGGGAAGAAGGCCCTATTTCCACGCTGTATCTCTAAACTAAGGGACTAAACGAAATTTTGGCATCTTATACTTAGGTATGATTGGGATAATTGGCTTCTGTAAATCGCTCCCTAGTGTGTAGGGAGTGAAGGAGAAAGTGGGATAACAGTGTGAATGGATGATCGATGGTTGGCGTGGACTCGGTGGGCCGTAGGGCCTGTTTCCATGCTGTATCTCAATACTAAACTAAGTGCCCTGACAGTCATGCAGGTTGTATTCATGACTGTTGAAAAAGTAATTTAATCTTGAGCTATTGGAAGGGAGCAAGTAGGGCTGAGTGGGTGGAGATTTGTCACCTATTTACTCTTAGCTGCGACCATATTTGTCATGTATTAAATGCAACGGAGCCAGAGGGAATGGTTAGCAAGGAAATATCAACATTGGCAATTAGGCAAAGTTAGGAGAACAAATTGTCTGTTGTCGCTGCCCGTGCCCATCATGAATTTTAATTTAAAATTGATTTGCAAAATAATTAAATATGCATGAAAGTGCAGAGATCTCTAATGTATGGCTGGATTTTTGTACTGAGTGGAGTTTCAAGGAATATATTCAGTCAATAATGCACCATTGTGTATTGTATACCAATGAAAAATCCCACCTCTTAACTCTTCTCCATCCCGTGATGGAATCAGCGTTTTAGAAAGTCAATGAGTCATGCAGCATAGAATGTGGAACGGTGCTGGAGAGAGAGAGAATGTGGAACAATGACAGAGAGAGAGAGAGAGTGGGGAGAGAAATAATGTGGAACAGTGATAGACAGAAGTAATATAATAAATGAAAATATATATACAGTACATATTTATATAATTTATTATATTACTTAGAAAACATAACTTTATGTTAAAATGTGTATACACACGCACGTATATACATATATATATATAATGTAGTATCTACAGTATATATACACGCTATACCATATGATCTATACTAATCACATATAGACACATGTACACACACACAAACATGCATGCATACATATATTCTGTATGTATAAATACATATATAAAAACAAAGAAACAATAACAATGTAAAAGGACAAAACTAATGTAGTTCAAAGCTTCTTGGAGGTTGTAGTATGTAATAATGTAAATGGCTGTCTTGGAGGTTGTAGTATGTAATAAAGTAAATGGCTGTCATGGAGGTTGTAGTATGTAATAATGTAAATGGCTGTCATGGAGGTTGTAGTATGTAATAATGTAAATGGCTGTCTTGGAGGTTGTAGTATGTAATAATGTAAATGGCTGTCTTGGAGGTTGTAGTATGTAATAATGTAAATGGCTGTCTTGGAGGTTGTAGTATGTAATAATGTAAATGGCTGTCTTGGAGGTTGTAGTATGTAATAATGTAAATGGCTGTCATGGAGGTTGTAGTATGTAATAATGTAAATGGCTGTCTTGGAGATTGTAGTATGTAATAATGTAAATGGCTGTCTTGGAGGTTGTAGTATGTAATAATGTAAATGGCTGTCTTGGAGGTTGTAGTATGTAATAATGTAAATGGCTGTCTTGGAGGTTGTAGTATGTAATAATGTAAATGGCTGTCATGGAGGTTGTAGTATGTAATAATGTAAATGGCTGTCTTGGAGGTTGTAGTATGTAATAATGTAAATGGCTGTCATGGAGGTTGTAGTATGTAATAATGTAAATGGCTGTCTTGGAGATTGTAGTATGTAATAATGTAAATGGCTGTCTTGGAGGTTGTAGTATGTAATAATGTAAATGGCTGTCTTGGAGGTTGTAGTATGTAATAATGTAAATGGCTGTCTTGGAGGTTGTAGTATGTAATAATGTAAATGGCTGTCTTGGAGGTTGTAGTATGTAATAATGTAAATGGCTGTCTTGGAGATTGTAGTATGTAATAATGTAAATGGCTGTCTTGGAGGTTGTAGTATGTAATAATGTAAATGGCTGTCTTGGAGATTGTAGTATGTAATAATGTAAATGGCTGTCTTGGAGGTTGTAGTATGTAATAATGTAAATGGCTGTCTTGGAGGTTGTAGTATGTAATAATGTAAATGGCTGTCTTGGAGGTTGTAGTATGTAATAATGTAAATGGCTGTCATGGAGGTTGTAGTATGTAATAATGTAAATGGCTGTCTTGGAGATTGTAGTATGTAATAATGTAAATGGCTGTCTTGGAGGTTGTAGTATGTAATAATGTAAATGGCTGTCATGGAGGTTGTAGTATGTAATAATGTAAATGGCTGTCTTGGAGGTTGTAGTATGTAATAATGTAAATGGCTGTCATGGAGGTTGTAGTATGTAATAATGTAAATGGCTGTCTTGGAGGTTGTAGTATGTAATAATGTAAATGGCTGTCTTGGAGGTTGTAGTATGTAATAATGTAAATGGCTGTCTTGGAGGTTGTAGTATGTAATAATGTAAATGGCTGTCTTGGAGATTGTAGTATGTAATAACGTAAATGGCTGTCATGGAGATTGTAGTATGTAATAATGTAAATGGCTGTCATGGAGGTTGTAGTATGTAATAATGTAAATGGCTGTCTTGGAGATTGTAGTATGTAATAATGTAAATGGCTGTCTTGGAGATTGTAGTATGTAATAATGTAAATGGCTGTCATGGAGGTTGTAGTATGTAATAATGTAAATGGCTGTCTTGGAGATTGTAGTATGTAATAATGTAAATGGCTGTCTTGGAGATTGTAGTATGTAATAATGTAAATGGCTGTCTTGGAGATTGTAGTATGTAATAATGTAAATGGCTGTCTTGGAGGTTGTAGTATGTAATAATGTAAATGGCTGTCTTGGAGGTTGTAGTATGTAATAATGTAAATGGCTGTCATGGAGGTTGTAGTATGTAATAATGTAAATGGCTGTCATGGAGGTTGTAGTATGTAATAATGTAAATGGCTGTCTTGGAGGTTGTAGTATGTAATAATGTAAATGGCTGTCATGGAGGTTGTAGTATGTAATAATGTAAATGGCTGTCATGGAGGTTGTAGTATGTAATAATGTAAATGGCTGTCATGGAGGTTGTAGTATGTAATAATGTAAATGGCTGTCTTGGAGGTTGTAGTATGTAATAATGTAAATGGCTGTCATGGAGGTTGTAGTATGTAATAATGTAAATGGCTGTCGGGAAGAAGCTGCTCCTGAACCTGGATGTTACCGTTTTCAGGCTCCTATATCTTGTTCGCATTGGCCGGAGTGATATTACGCTTCAAGGGGCCTGTTCATGTGTGGTACTTTTGTATTTCTATTTCTGAGGAGGACAGGATCAGATAAGAGATTGAGGGGGAGAGGGAACCAGGGGGGAGAAACAAATAGATGGCAATGCAAAGAGAGATTGATGAGTAAAGGTTGTCAACCTGCTTAGCAGGAGACAAAGGGTCTTCATGTAATGTCGCAAAAGGAGAGGAATATATTCTCCTTGGCAAATTTAAAGTCTGTTTCACAGGACAATAGCAAGTAAAGCTTTGCAGATCAATACTCCCTGTAATAAAACACCAATTACAGCCTGAGGAACCAAGAGACCAGGGTCTCTGAACAGCGGTAACAGCTAGGCAGACAATCTTCAACCACCTGTCTATTTAAGAGCTTCATATATTAAACCTGTTGTGAAGCGTGTATATTTATTAAAGAATGATGGATGGTCAAAGGCATTTTTAGTAAAGCAATAATGCCAAGTGCCTTGAAGCATTATCTTGATTTAATAATGATTGAGAACTTGTGCGTTATTATAGGAGCTAAGAGCATGATTATAATATTATAATATAATAATCACAAATAATCCCCAAATTTTCATTCATTATGACTTTAATGTGAAGCCTGGGAGCATCACTGGGATACAATGATTGTTGATGCATCTTCACTACTCCAAATCCGCCAGGACAGAGACTATAAACTCTAAGAAAATAGTTGTGTTTGATTGTTAGCCTAATGTAACAGTATAATAGAGAAAAAAACAAACTGCAGATGCTGGAAATTTGCGTAGAACACCAAGTGCCGGAGTAACTCAGCGGGTCAAGCAGCATCTCTGGGTGACACAGTGGCATTCCAGTAGATTTGATGCCCCACAGCACCAGAGAATTCATGTGGAATTCATTGCCACAGTAGGCTTAGATTGATAGATTTTAGATTAGGACGGGTATCAGGGGTTATGGGGAGAAGGCAGGAAAATGGGGTTGAGGGGGAAAGATAGTTAAGGCATGATTGAATGGCGGAGTGGACCTGATGTGCTGAATGGCCTAATTCTGCTATAACCTATGAACTTATGATGTTAGGAAAAGAGACACCAGTTTGATCCAGACTACGAGTGCCGGCTGTACGGAGTTTGAAAGCACTCCCTATGACCATGTGCATTTTCTCCGGTGCTCCGGTTTCCTCCCACATTCCATGGGTGTGCAGGTTTGTAGGCAAAATGGCTTTTGTAAGTTTCCCCCTGTGTGTAGGATAGAACAGGATGTCTCACAGCAAGGTTTGGGAACAGCTCCATCCAATACCGCAAGAAATTGCAGAGAGTTGTGGCAGCCCAGACCATCACACAAACCGACCTCCCCTTCCATTGACTCAGTTTACACTTCACGCTGTCTCAGCAAGGCCACCAACATAATCAAGGACGGGTCTCACCCTGGTCACTGTCTCTTCTCCCCTCTCCCAACAGGCAAGAGGTACAGAATTGTTAACACGCACATCTCCAGATGCAGGGACAGTTTGTTCCCAGCTGTTAACAGGCAACTGAACCACCCTCTCATCAACTAGAGTGTGGTAAACTGTTCCTAGTGTGCAGGATAGAACAAGTGTATGGGTGATTGCTCGTTGGCATCCCAAAGACGCACAGCTTTCTAGGATAATTTGCCTCTATGAAAGATTACCCTAGTGTGCAGTTTGCGGGTGATCGTTGGTGAGAGCGGACACGATGGCCAAAGGCCCGATTTCCAAAGTTGGATGTTGTCTAGAAATCACTCCATGGTCAATTCCGTTTGTAACTCCTCAGCAAATAAAGCATCCCACATTCACACAGAGTGAAACCTTGATAACAATGGACAAAAGCTGGATAGCCACAAAGAGCAGCAGTGAAATAAATGGAACAAAACAGAAAGGAAGATAAAAGCGAGGGGGATAGATTCCTTTATTATCCAGCACGCAGATCTCCTGCACTCTAGACACCAGGATGAACAGTCTTGAAAGGCAACAATTCTATGTAGTGTCCTGACCCGTAACGCCACTTATCCATGTCTTCCAGATATGCTGCCTGACCCATTGAATTACTCCAGCACTTTGTGTTTTATTTTGTAAACAGGCATCTGCAATTCCTTGTGTCAGCCATTATATGTGTTGTGAAGCTTTCAAACTCAAATAGACACACTGCCAATCTCCAAGAAAGCTCATTCACACACCATAGGCCTGAGATTAGGCAACTGTACCATTCTATCAACAACTAGAGAGCGGTCCTGGTCTACCTCATTGGAGACCCTTGGACTATCTGTAATCGGTCTTTACTGGACTTTTTCTTGCACTAAATTTATTCCCTATATCATATGATGGATATCATGGATGGCTCAATTGTAATTATATGTTGTCTTTCCTCTGACTGCTTAGCACGCAACAAAAAGCTTGTCGCTGTACATCGGTACACATGACAATAAATTCAACTTAATTAATCAAAACTATCTTACACTAAACATTATTCCAGTTATCATTTGTCTGTACACTGGGGAAAGCTTTATCGTAATTATGTATAATATTTTCGCTTACTGGATGGCAAACACCAAAAGATGATTTTCACTTTTCGTCTAAGAAGTGAAGGGTCCTGACCCGAAACATCACCTATCCATTTTCTTCAGAGGTGCTGTCTGACTCACTGCATTACTCCAGCACTTTGTGTCTATCTTTGGTATGAACCAGCATCTGTAGTTCTTTGTTTCCACATCTAAACTTTTCACTGTACCTGTGACAATAATAAACTAAACTAAACTATATCAAACTAGGCTTTGAAAAGTTGATTTTTTTTTTGGGTTACGTATTGAATCTGCTATTGATCAATTCATTTTTTGGCTGCTTGCATGCAGCAGAGCCAGCCCAGGCAATGCGATGAACTTTGAGACAAGGTGCATTTTATTTCCCCAAGCTACAAGTTAAATGTCAGTGACTGAATAATTCAGCCTATTCACATTCCCCTCAGTGAATCCTGAGCCATTGCGTACACTTGAAAGTGAGCACGTACGGAAGACGTTTGATTATGTGTGCATTCAAACAGTATTGAGTAGCCTGTATCACACTGCTTGGCTGTAACGTAGGGTCAAGTTTAGCTTTGTTTTGTTTCGAGATATATCATGGAAACAGGCCCTTCAGCCCACCGAGTCCATGCCGACCAGCAGTCGCCCATACACTAGTTAGTTTAGTTTTGTTTAGTTTATTGTCACGTGTACCAAGGTGCAATGAAAGGCTTTTTGTTATGTGCTATCCAGTCAGCAAAAAGACTACACATGATAACAATCAAGCCATGCACAATGTACAGATGCAGGATCAAGCATACAGCGTTTAGTGCAAGATGAAGTCCAGTAAGGTGTGATTAAAGATAGATTGAAGGTCTCCAGTGTGGTGGTGAGAGGACGGTTCAGTTGCCTGATAACAGCTGGGAAGAAACTGCCCCTGAATCTGGAAGTGTGAGCTTTCACACTTCTGCACATCTTGCCTGATGGGAGAGGGGGGGAGAGGAAGTGACCAGGGTGAGACTGGTCCTTGATTGTGCTGGTGGCCTTGCCGAAAAAGCTTGAAGTGTAGATGTAGTCAATGGAAATAAGGTTGGTGTGTGTGATGGACTGGGCTACACCTACAACTCTCTGCAATTTCTTGAGGTCTCGGATGGACCTGTTCCCAAACCGCGCTGTGATGCATCCCATTCTATCCTACACACTGGGCACAATTTACAGAATTAACCTACAAACCTGTACATCTTTGGAAGGTGGGGGAAACCTGGAGCACCCGGGGAAACTCAGACGATCACAGAGAGAACATACAAACAACATACAGGCAGCACTATAGTCAGGATCGAAACCGGGACTCTGGCGCTGTACAAATTTGGGGCAAATGATGAGGTCAAAGAGAACAAGATTATCAGACACAACAGACAGGTACATGGCAAAGAGAGAAGGAAGACCAGTGGTTTAAATGACTTATTTCATTGCTGGAGGCTTAAAACGTCAGGTGGACAAACTCAGGGCATAGATTATAAATTCATAAGTTCATGACTTCATAAGTTATAGATGTAGAGTTAGTCCATTCGGCCCATCAAGTCTACTCAGCTATCCAATCATGGCTGATCTATCTTTCCCTCTTAACCCCATTCTCCTGCCTTCTCGCCTTAACCCCTGACAGCTGTATCAATTAAGAATCTGTTAGTGTCTGCCTTAAAAGAATAATTAAGAATCTGTCAAAGTCCACCTTAAAAATATCCATTGACTTGGCCTCCACAGGCTCCTGTGGCAATGAATTACACAGATTCATCACCCTCTGACTAAGGAAATTCCTCCTTATCTCCTTTTTAAAGGTATGTCCTTTAATTCTGAGGCTATGGCCTCTGGTCCTAGAACCTCGCAGGCCACAGCCTCAGAATAAAAGGACATATCTTTAGAAAGGAGAGTAGGTGGAATTTCTTTAGTCAGAGGTGGTGAATCTAGTGAAACCAGTGGGAGAGTTTAGTTTGAAGGCTGTAAGTTTACCTACACTCATCTGCACACCAGTTTGTAGGTTTAACCTACAAATCTGCACGTCTTGGAAGTGTGGGAGGAAGCCGTAGCACCTGGAGAAAAACGTCCACGGTCACAGGGAGAACGTACAAACTCCATACGGAAAGTATCCGTAGTCAGGATGGAAGACAGGTCTCTGGCACTGTAAGGCAGCAACTGTACCGCTGTGCCACCGTGTCGCCCTCATGCTGGCTGACCCGATGAGTTCCTCGAGCTCTTTGTGTTTCCCAGTGGTGGAAATGTCAGGTCATTCTGAAGTGGAATGAGATATTTGCTAACTGATATTACATTGACAAGCTTGAATGCCCGTGTGATGCTTGTTCTTCGTTGTTTCATTGCCGATCCCCATTGTTCTCTCTGCCACACCATTTGACATTGAATAATACAGTGAAATAGTGTGTGATTAATATCATTTCACTTCATTACGCGCTCAGATGAAATCGAACGAAGCAATAGCTTTGGACCATTGCCTGAGACAAACTCCTCTGGTGAGGCATGACAGGAGCTAATGAATCTCAATTGTTTGTTCACGCTGGTTGCTGTGCGCAGAACCCAACATGTTTCCCTTTGATTGACTATCAATGAATACTAAAATATTATTGATCATCTTCTTCCACTAATCAAAGCTCACTCTTTGAAAAATCTCTCTGATCATTCTCAGGGCGGTCACGGTGGCACAGCGGTAGAGTTGCTGCCTTACAGCGAATGCAGCGCCGGAGACCCGGGTGCTGTTTGTACGGTGTTTGTACGTTCTCCGCGTGACCGGCGTAGGGTTTTTTCCGAGATCTTCGGTTTCCTCCCACATTCCAAAGACGTACAGGTTTGTAGGTTAATTGGCTTGGTACAAAATGTAAAAATTGTCCCTAGTGAGTGTAGGATAGTGTTAGTGTGCAGGGATCGCTGGTCGGCGCGGACCCGGTGGGCCGAAAGGCCTGTTTCCGCGCTGTATCTAAACTAAACTAAATCTCAGTAAGGGTGTCATTCCTTCACATTTGCTTCAATGTGTCTCTTGAGCAGGTTTCAAACCGTTTGCAGAAGCCAATTTACAGACAACACCCGTAGTCAGGATCATACCAGGGTCGCTGGAGCTGTAAGGCGGCATCTCTACCAGCTGCACCACTGTGCCGCCCTTTCAAACTATTTCGACTTTAGACTTTAGAGATACAGCGCAGGAACAGGCCCTTCAACCCACTCAGTCCGCGCCAATCTGTGATTCCCGTACTCAAGCACTATCCTACACACTAGGGACAATTTACAATTTTACCAAAGCCAATTAACCTACAAACCTGCATGTCTTTGTGATGTGGGAGGAAACTGGAGCACCCGGAGAAAACTCACGTGGTCACAGGGAGAACGTCCAAACTCTGTACCGACAGCACCCATGGTCAGGATCGTACCCGGGTCTCTGGCGCTTTGAGGCAGCAACTCTATGCCATTGTATCGTCCTTTCAAACTCCTTCGAATTTTGCATTTATGTGGCTAAACACTGCATGTGTCACACACTTACATTCACGATAGACCAGATACATTAACACAAACCTATTAATTGCTCCCAACATTGCCTTTCTGATTTCAGTATCTGCAGTATATTCCCTCTGGATAGTTTATGCCAGTTCATATGCTACATACATAAAGTCTGAGAGTCATGGAGTCACACAGCGTGGAAACAGGCTCTTCAGCCCAACTTGCCAATACCAAACACTGTTCCAGGTGTGGGCTCCTATATATCAGTGAGACCAGGCACCGATTAGGCAATAATTTTGGTGAACACCTCCACTCAGTCCGCCTACGCCTACATGATCTCCCTGTTGCTAAGCACTTTAACTCCCCCTCCAATTCCCACACTGATCTTTCTGTCTTGGGCCTCCTCCATTGTCAGAGTGAGGCCCAATGCAAATTGGAGGAACAGCACCTCATATTTCGCTTGGGCAGCGTACACCCCAGCAATATCAATATTGATTTCTTTAACTTCAAGTAACCCTTGCTTTCCCTCTCTCTCTGTTCCTCCCTCATTCCTGTCCTCTGACTAGTTTCACTGTCCTCCTGGTTGAATTTTACTGTCTGTATGCCTCCTTGTCATCTTTCCCTCAGATAACAATGAACCATTCTCCATTTTCCTTGAGCATAGTCCCCTTTGATCTGTCATTTTCACACCTTACACTTCCATATTTCTTTGCCTCCCTTTCGCCTCTCGGTCTGAAGAAGGGTCTCGACCCAAAACGCCACCCATTCCTTCTGCCTGTCCCACTGAGTTACTCCAGCATTTTGTATCTTTCTAATCTATTTCTATGCCTTTTCCAGCAAAGTGGTTAACATTTGCTCATAACTTTTACCCAATGAGATGGTGGTGACATTTGTTTAAAATTGACCTTAATAACCTGGCATAGTTTCCTTTCAAAAAATCTCTTGTACTCCACAAATGGCATTTACATTGTTGTTCAGGTTCACTTAAGGTCAATGACCAGCCCAAGAGAAGTGTTTAGGTTCCCTGTAGCGATATGGCTCATGGCTCTTCTGTGTCCCTGTCGGGTTGTAAAGCTATTCAGCATTGGTAAACAAGCCCCATAGCCCACCTTGTCTATGCTGACCAAGTTGGCATAGAGGGCTGGTCCCATTTCCCAGCTGTTCCCCAAAATCTCACCGAGGGTCTCAACCCGAAACGTCACATATTCCTTTTCTCCAGAGATACTGCATGACCTGCTGAGTTACTCCAGCACTTTGTGTCTATCTTTGGTGTAAACCAGCATCTGTAGATCCTTCCTACACCCCCAAAAATCACTGTTCCTCTCCGATGACAGTAGTTAAGTCCTCCCATGTCAAAAAGACACACCTTTAGTTTTTGTTTTAGTTTTAGAGAAACTCCACCCTTTCTCTAAAAGAGAAACAAGCCCTTCGTCACACCGAGTACGCGCCAAGGAGAGATCACCCCGTACATTAGTTCCATCCTATACTTTACAGAAGCCAATCAACCTACAAGCATGCACGTCTTTGGAAACCGGTGCCCACGGAGAAAGTCCACACGGTCACAGGGAGAACGAGCACCTCCACACAGACAGCACCTATTGTCAGGATCAAACCCGGGTGGCTGGTGCTCTAAGGCAGCAACTCTACCACTGCGCCACTGCATCGCCCCACCTTGCTTACCTGGATGTGTATCACAACTGGAGAACTGTCAGTGAAGTACCAGCCCTGCCCTTCTCCCAGGACTCACTTCTCTTAACTCCCCTTCCCATTCCCATTCCCATACTGACAGAAAGATGGAAGAGTGGTGGGGATGGGACAAAGCCTGGCAAGTGATAGGTGGATACATGTGAGGAGTGAATGATTATTGGCTGATGGGTATAGGTAGCTCTAGGCTAGTTAGAAAGAACTGCAGATGCTGGTTAATATACAAAAGGACACAAAGTGCTGGAGTAACTCAGCAGGTCAAGCAGTGTCTATGGAAAACACGGATAGGTCAGTCTGAAGAAGGGTTCCGACTCAAAACGTCACCTATCCAGGTTCTCCAGAGATGCTGCCTGACCTGCTGAAATACCGGCAAAAGCTCGGGATGAAAAGGGGACAAACAACAACTCAAATAAGGAGAGGAGGAGAGACGAAATGTAAAGTTAGATACAGAAGGGGACAGGGTTGGAGTAGAAAGTGGGGGAGAGTGTGATAAAAGGAAATATGGGACTCGGGAATGGGAGGTAAGAGGAGGAATAGAAAAAGAGGGTGATTGGGGAGTTAGGTGATGGCAATGGGGAAGTGGGTGCAAGGGGAACAGAGGGCGGGCATGGGGGGATATTACTTGAAGTTGGAGAGTTCAATGTTCAGATGGATGGGTCATCAGGTAGCCAAGCAGAATATGAGGAGTTCTTCCTCCAGTTTGCATTAGGCTTCGCCTGCAGGTTACAGTATGTTACTGCCGAGTCAAGGGTGTAATGCTGAATCAGGTCAAGAGTGTTTTATTGTCATATGTGCCAAAATGGAACAATGAAATTCTTACTTGCAGCAGCACAACAGATATGTAAACATAGTACTCTGTAAAACTCATAAACCCATTAAAAAAATAACAGCAAAAAATGTTCAATATAGGGAGCAGTCGAGCAGGCTGGAATTACTGTGAAAACACAAAGTATGTGCTTCTTCTTCTTGCGTTTGAGGCAGCAGAAGTTATGAAGCTGCTTCTGCTTCTGCTGTCTCTGTTTGTTGTCGTTCGCCTGATTGAGGTCAGTTGACAGGGCTCACCACGGGGAGGTCGACAACGTGAGCCCCAAAGTACGTGCTATAACACCATGACAAGCACTCGACAAAGAAATCCAAGGCCAATGCCAAAGTAGTATCTAAACTATGGAGTTTAGTTTATTGTCATGTGTACCGAGGTAATATAATAATAATAATATATTCCTTTATTCGTCCCACACTGAGGAAATTTACAGTGTTACAGCAGCAAAGTGGATAGCAAGAGAGCAAGAGATCATTCATTATATCAGTGAAGTTATAATGAACATTAGTACAGTGAAGGCCGGTTTGGTTTTAGATAGGAGGTAGAATCGGGCCGTGCGGGGCTGGGGAACTATAAGTTTGGAGGCATTGGAGGGTAGTACAGTGAAAGGTTTTGTTGCGTCGGCAGGAATTTAGATAGGACTGTTCAGTACCATTGTAACTTTGTCACCGCCAAAACTTGGCAACATTTGTGTGCTGCCTAGGTTGTATGCAAAACAAAGCATTTCACTGTACGTACATGTGACAATAAAGTCTCATCGTCATCTGCAATCTTTGATTTATTTTGCCATTGGCTGTCAATTATTCAACTCTACAAAATGAGAAGAAACGGAAATCCAGTGAGACAAAAAAGAAAGTAAATCGCTCTATTGCCGAGAAACCAAAAATGCTGATTGTTTTTCAAGAAACAGATGCATAATCCGATTTGGGAATTAATAATTGCACATCTCATTCAGGCAACTTTTGCAAATTACAGTGCAAATACGCCATGAGGCACAGGTGTTGGTCTGAGGTGAGATGTAATCAGGGCAATTTTAAAACAGGAGAGGCGATTTTCTTTGGAACAGAGAGAAGATTTGAGAACCTGATTTTCTTAACAAGAGAGGCTGATCATTCAGAATGATTAAGGAAAACCTTCTTTCTATCCAATAAATGGTGCGAGCGTGGAAAATGCTGTTTGGAGCTGTAGCAGAGGTGAAACCATTCGCTTTATTTAGAACAGTACACAAACAGGCCCTTCTTCTAAGATGAGGAGACGTAATAGAAAGGGGCGGCACGGTCGCACAGTGCTGCCTTACAGCACAGGAACCCAGGTTTGATCCTGACTACAGGTGCTGTCTCTACAGACATTGTACATTTTCCCTGTGACCACGTGGGTTTTCTCCAGGTGCTTCAGTTTCCTCCCACATTCCATAGATGTCCAGGTTTGTAGGTTAATTGGCTTTGGTAAAATTGTTAATTGTTCCTGGTGGATAGTGGATAGTGCTAGTATACTGGGTGATCGCTGGTCGGCGTGGACTCAGTCGACCGAAGGGCCTGTTTCCGCGCTGCATCTCTAAACTAAACAAAACTAAATATATAAAGTCATGAGAGGCATAGATTGGGTAGACGGTCAGAAATACCTTCCCAGGGTGGAAATCCCAAGGACTAGAGGGCATAGATCCGAGAGGGGAAAGGTGTAATGAAGATGTGCAGGGCAAGTTTTTTCCGGTGTAGGCAGATGGGATTAGCTTAATTTAGCATCAGGTTCGATGTCTTAAACACCACTATCTTATCTGCCTCCATCATCACCTCTGGCTGTACCTTCTAGGTACCCTCCACACTCTGTGCATTAAATGGCCCCACACATCTACCTTACACTTCGTCCTTGTCACCTTGAGGAAGAGGAGAGACCTCACTGAAACTTACCGGATAGTGAAAGGCCTGGATAGAGTGGATGTGGAGAGGAACCAAGTTTCCTGGGTATACGGTATTTAAATTTTTTGTAAAATCCAAGTGGTATACTGACCAAAGATTTGTTTTCGACACTGAAAAATATAATTTATTATTCATTCACAGAAACAAAATTAAATCACTTTGAGTTAAATGTATTCATTGAATTCTGGGTTTTTTTCTGTTTATCTTAAAAAGAAATATTGGAATTTCAAACTTCCAGGCTTCAATCAGTAAGTTCAGTTCCCAGGTTACTTCCAACCTTGCTGTAAATGGATTGATAGACTTCTTTTAGATTAATTCTCTGCAAAGATTAAGTTGGTTGTAAGAATGAGGATCTGAATCAACTGAATTGAATATTGTGTTTGGTCTCTGCGTTCAGAGACTAAGGGCTTTGTGATATTGGGTCTGCAGGGAATGGCTTTTAAGCCTTCATTGTAAGGCGATTGCCACAGAGAGCTAGATGGAAATCGAGCCACAAGTCAGAGTGAACGACAAACCTGAAAGACTTGCATTTCTGTAGCACCTTGTTCAGCCTCATGGAATTCCAGTGCCCTAATGTAGAAAAAAAATGGATTTTTACAAACATGCTGCTTTAAAACATCAAACCTCCCTCTCTCTCTCTCTCTCTCTCTCTCTCTCTCTCTCTCTCTCTCTCTCTCTCTCTCTCTCTCTCTCTCTCTCTCTCTCTCTCTCTCTTTTTTTTCTCTCTCTTTTCCCCATCTTTCTCTTCCTCTCTCTCTCTCTTCCTCCCTCTCTCTCTCTCCCTCCACCATTCTCTGCTTTGCTCTAATGTTCTGCATCTCTTTAAGAAGGGCTGCAAAGAAAAGAATGGGAATTATAGGTCATTGAGCCAAACATCTGTAGTAGGCAAATGACTTGAGAGGTTTCTGAGGGATAAGATATTGATGTATTTGCATAGACAAGGGCTGATTTGGAATAGTCAGCATGTCTGTGCATGGGAGATTAAGTCTTACAAATCTGAGTATTTTGAAGAAGTAGCCGAAATGGTTGATGTAGGCAGAGCTGTGGAAGTTATCCATATGGCATTAGATAAGGTTCCGCATGGTAGGCTACTCTGGATAGTTAGATTGCATGGGATCCAAGGAGAGCTAGATCCGGGGAGAGCTGGATAGCAAATTGGTTTCATGGAACAAAGCAGAGGGTGATGGTGGAAGTTTGTTTTTTAGACTGGAGGCCTGTGACTTGTGATGTGCCCCAGGGATCAGTTCTGGGCCCATTTCGGTTTGCGGTTTATATCAGCAATTTGGATGAGAATGTAGAAGGCATGATTAGTAAATTTGCAGATGACATGAAAGTGGGTGGTATCATAGATGGAGAAGGCAATTATGAAAAATTACAGCAAGATCTTGATTAGTTGACCTAAGGGGTAACTTTTTCAAACAAAGGGTGGTGGGTGTATAGAACGAACTGTCAAAGGAGGAGTTGAGGCAGAGTCTATTGCAACGTTTAAGAAACAATTAGGCAGGTATATGGATAGGGCAGGTAGAGAGGGATATGGGCCCAACTAGGGTGGGACTAGTGTAGATGGGACGTGTTGGTCGGCGTGGGCAAGTTGGGCTGAATGGGCCTGTTGATCTGAATGGACTCTATGACTCTGTGACTCTATGATTCTAACAGTGGGTCTTGTGGTGACTGATGAGGTCGATATGGAATTCACAGATGGCTCTGGGGACGTCTGGCCTCCTTAGTTTGTGGGGTGGTGCTCTCCTTCCGACATTTATCTTGGGCTTCGATGAACTCAACAAATATCCCCACTTAGAGCCATAGAGTCATACAGCACAGAAACAGGCCTTCGGTCTAACTCATCCTTGCCAACCAACCAACCGCGGCACGGTAGCGCAGCGGTAGAGTTGCTGCTTTACAGCGAATGCAGCGCCGGAGACTCAGGTTCGATCCTGACTACGGGTGCTGCACTGTAAGGAGTTTGTACGTTCTCCCCGTGACCTGCGTGGGTTTTCTCCGAGATCTTCGGTTTCCTCCCACACTCCAAAGACGTACAGGTATGTAGGTTAATTGGCTGGGTAAATGTAAAAATTGTCCCTAGTGGGTGTAGGATAGTGTTAATGTACAGGGATCACTGGGCGGCACGGACTTGGAGGGCCGAAAAGGCCTGTTTCCGGCTGTATATATATGATATGATATGATATGATATGATACCTCATCTCAGCTAGACCCATTTACCGTGTTTGGCCCATATCTCCCTAAGCCTTTCCTATCCCACGTACCTGTCCAAATGTCTTTTGAATGCTATTATAGTACCTGCCTCAACCACATCCTCAGGCAGCTCGTTCCATTCACCCACCACCCTCTCTGTAAAAGCTGCCCCACAGGTTCCTATTAAATTTTTCTCCTCTCACCGTAAATCTATGTCCTCTGAATCCTGATTCCACTACTCTGGGGAAGAGTGCATCTATCCAATCTATTTCCCTCATGATCTACACACCTCTATAAGATCACCTCTCATCCTCCTGCACTTAAGAATAAAGTCTTAGCCTGACCAAGCCCTCCTGAGAGCTCAGGCCCACAGGTACTGGCAACGTCCTCATAAATATTCTCTGCACTCTTTCCAGGTCCTCCCACATCCCAAAGACGCGCGTGTTTGTAGGTTAATTGGCCTCTGTATATTGCCCCTGGTGTGTCGGGAGTGGATGAGAAAATTGGATAACGTAGAACTAGTGTGAATGTGTGACTGGGTGATTGATGACTGGCTTGGATGGTGGGCCAAAGGGCCTGTTTCCATGCTGTATCTTTAAGCTGAACTAAACTGAACTAAAGATAGACACAAAGGGGCGCTGAGAACAAAGAGGGACCGTTGGGACTACATGGTAACTTTGTTGGTGCCCAATACATGGCAACTCTTTGCATACTTTGTGTAGGGTATGCAAAACAAAGAACTTCACTGTGACATATCTCACGTGATAATAAAGTATCACTCATTCATTCATTCTAAACTAAACTAAAGTTTGAGGGCCGAGGACTGACGTACTCTCTCACAAAGACTCATGGAAGGTCAACCTGCTTTCACAAATCCAAGGGATTGCCTGAGAGCAAGAGAGACTTTCCTTCTTATAAGTGGCCTTGATCAAATGTGCTTCCTCCTGTGCTGGATCTCACAGTTCAGCAATGAGAATAAGTTACCAATTTGAACAATCTGTCTGTCGGTCAGAATTGATGGAGTAATCTGGTGGATTTGCAATGCTGTGGGGAACTAATTAAGGTTGTTAAAGACGAGCAGAGAAGTCCCAAAAAATTGAAATGCTGAGAGATTGCATGCAATTATCATTCTTCACAATTGATTTAAACGCACGGACCCAGTTCCTCAAATTCTCGCAGTAAATCTACTTGACAAATGTTAAAAGCACAGATCACACCTTTGCCCTTCACACCTGACTGAACACATCAGACAGACTTGTTGCCGCTTGATAGAATTATAGTTATTCAAGAATTGTTGCAGCGCAGGCCATTCAGCCCATCAAGTCTCTGTGTGAAATCCTACTCTCTCATTTGGAGACATTTTAGACGAGAGATACAGTGCGGAAAAAAGGGTCTTCCGCCCATTGAGTCCGCACCAACCAGCGATTACCTGTACCCTAACAATACCCTACACACTAGGGACATTTTACAACTTTTTTCCCCCAAAGCCAATTAACCTAAAAACCTGCACATGAGACTTTCAGACTTTAGAGATAGAGCATGGAAATAGGCCCTTCAGCCCACCGAGTCTACATCAACCAGCTGGTACACTAGCACTATCCTACACACAATTTTACCGAAGCCAATGAACCTGCAAACCTGCACGTATTTGTGATACGTGTAAGTTGTGTGTGATTTAAGTTTTTTGCGTGTTGTCTGTGCCGATGTGCCTTTGATACTGCTGTAAGCAAGGTTTTCATTGTACCTGTGCTTGAATTGTACTTGTGATATAACATAAAAACTGACAACATGACTAAAACATCCCTTCACAAACTGAAGAATGTTGAAGGAAGGATTATAAAATATAAATATTTTATGCATTGAATTGCATTTCATCGGTTCCAACGTCTAAGCACCTGCTGATATTTCAATCATCTGCATCAAACTCTCGGTCAAGAATCATTGGTTTTAACTCAATCGGAATTAATCTTAAAACTGAGTGAGTGAATTTGTCTAAAAAGAATAAGCAGATTAAATACAGAGTCAGGATCGAAATTGCTCCTGTCTTGACAAATATAGGAGGTAGGGAATCATGATTTAAAACTATCTTTGTCTTGACAGTATCAAATTATATCCTCACTTTTAAGATTTATTTGGAAATTTGCATATGAATAAATCAGAAGACAGAGCTTCCTTTTCACCAAATCGGAAGATCGTGTCAAAGCTAATGTTTCATTCAAAGTTCTCTGGCATGTATCTGGAGAACAGTGGCTGCTCTCCTAGATATTAATAAGGCCTGAGAGGATTACTGGGACTTTGTTAACTTTTGAACTGTTTTCAACGGCAAAATCATGGTGCATTGATTAAAACACAAGTGGCATATAGAGAGAGGGGAGATTCCAGGAGAAAGATTGCCTCCACAAAGCGATCATATCTTCCTGCTGAATAATTCAGTGAACAAATTGCATTTCTGAAGCTCCTTTTGGGCGGCACAGTAGCAAAGCTGGCAGCGCTGCTCCCGCACAGCGCCAGAGAGCCCGGTTCGATCCCAACCTCAGGTGCTCACTGTGTGGAGTATGCATGTTCTCCCAGTGATTCCGGGTGGTCCGGTTCCTTCCCACTTCCCAGAGATGTGCAGGTTGGTAGAGTAATTGACCACTGTGAATTGGGCTGTTTTTATTCCAATTGGAGAGGAAGGAAATGAAAGGATATGGATCATGTGCACACGGCTGGCGTTAGTTTAATTTAGTTTAGCTTAGAGATACAGTGTGGAAACAGGCCCTTTGGCCCATTAAGTCCATGCCAACCAATGACCACCCTAGCATTAGTTTAGACTTTACTTTAGACTTTAGACATTAGACTTTCAGACTTCAGAGATACAGCCTGGAAACAGGTCCTTCAGCCCACCGAGCCGGCATCGACCAGCGATCACCCCGTACACTAGCACTATCCTACACACGAGGGACAATTTTACTATTTAACCGAAGCCAATGAACCTGCAAACCTGCACATATTTGGAATATGGGAGGAAATTGGAGCACCTGGAGAAAACCTACGTGGTCACAATCCGCACAGACAGCACCCGTAGTCAGGATCGAACCTGGGTCTCTGGCGCTGTGAGGCAGCAGCTCTACCACCTTGGCACAATTTGGCATCGTGTTTGGCACAGACCTCAAAGTCCAAAGGACCTATTTCAGTGCTGTACTGTTCTGTCTACCATGTTTTATGTCATTACCTCAGAGGGAAACATCATTCCTACCTATCACTGTCATTATTTTATATACAGATCCTCCCTTCTGCCCCTTTTGTAAAACAAATTAAAACAACATCAATGTTTCCAAATAATTAATAGCAATAGCTAAATCTCTTCTGCACTCTCTCAATAGACAATAGACAATAGGTGCAGGTGGAGGACATTCAGCCCTTCGAGCCAGCACCGCCATTCAATGTGATCATGGCTGATCATTCTCAATCAGTACCCCGTTCCTGCCTTTTCCCCATACCCCCTGACTCCGCTATCCTTAAGAGCTCTATCTGGCTCTCTCTTGAATGCATTCAGAGAATTGGCCTCCACTGCCTTCTGAGGCAGAGATTTCCACAGATTCACAACTCTCTGACTGAAAAAGTTTTTCCTCATCTCAGTTCTAAATGGCCTACCCCTTATTCATAAACTGTGGCCCCTTGTTCTGGACTCCCCCAACATTGGGAACATGTTTCCTGCCTCTAACGTGTCCAACCCCTTAATAATCTTATACGTTTTGATAAGATCCCCTCTCATCCTTCTAAATTCCAGTGTATACAAGCCTAGTCGCTCCAGTCTTTCAACATATGAAAGTCCCGCCATTCCGGGAATTAACCTAGTAAACCTCTCGACTGCTGTCACATTATTCCCTGTAAATTGGGGCTTAATTGTACGCAGAATTATATCTAAACCTCTAGATGAAGTACCATGAAGATTGGGGTAGGCCTGAGTTATAGGGAGTGGTTGGGCATGCTAAGACTTTTTTCCTTGGAGTGCAGGAAGCTGAGGGGTGATCTCATAGAGGTGTATAAGATCATGAGGGGAATACATAGGGTGAATGACAGTCTTTTATCCAGGGTAGGCAAATCAAGAACCAGAAACCAGAAGTCATAGGTTTAAGGTGAGTGGGGACAGAGTCAGTAAGAACCTGAGGGACAACTTTTTCTCATAGATGGTGGTGAGAATACGAAACGAACTGTTAGAGGAGGTGGTTGAGGCAGGTACTATAACAGCATTTAAAAGACACTTGGACAGGTGCATGGACAGGAAAGATACAGAGGGATATGGGGCAAACGTGGGCAAATGAGACCAGCTTAGAAGGAGCATCTTGGTCGACATGGACAGGTTGGGCCGCAGGGCCTGTTTCTGCGCTGAATGTTTCTGTGAGTCTATGGCTGCTCTCAACTTCTTGATTACCACAACATTATAGGCACGTAGGTTCAGACAACCTTTTAGAGATAGAGCATGGAAACAGGCCCTTCTGCCCATTGAGTCCGCACCAACCAGCGATCATTGGAGCACCAGCAGCATCCGACACCCTACGGACAATTTGCAGAAGCCAATTAACCTTATGTACCTACATGTCTTTGGAATGTGGGAGGAAACCAGAGCACCCAGAGAATACCCACATGGTCACAGGGTGAACATACGTACAGACAGCACCCACAGTCAGGATTGAAGCCGGGTGTCCACCCGCTGTAAGGCAGTCGCTCTATCGCTGCGCCACCGTGTCGCTCGAACAACCTGCCACCCGCTTCCTTCCACACTCCAAAGGTGTACAGTTTTGTAGGTTAATTGGCTTGGGAAAAAACAACTGGCAACATCCTCTTATATCTTCTCTGCACCCTTTCCAGCTTAATGACATCTTGACGTTAATATTCAGTCGTCAAATATGGTGCCGTAGAAATACCCCATGGATTGCAAATTGCCCCAAATAACAGTCCAATTTGGACAAATCTGCTATTAGTTTCACGATAATGACATCTTGCACATGAACTCACCATGGGTTTAATGAAGATGCTGCATTTGCAAATTAATTGCCCGTTAAATTTGTCACAGTTCAAACGTGATTGTTAATAAAGTAAATTTACTTTAAATAAATCTGTTTGCTTCAAAGACATTAAAAGAGAGTTCATAAGGAGAGGCTCCCAAAGGTCCATGGTCTACAGGGGGTAGCTGCCAAGCTGTACTCCCGAGGCCGAACGCAAGACCCAGCGGACCGAGACCTACAGGGGGAGCCGGCGAGGAGCGGGGATGGTAGCTGAGAGGAGGGAACCGGGGTCTGGCCTCTACCGCGCTCTTGAAGTTGGTTGCAGTCGGCGCCCCCCGGGGAACAAAGGTAGTTGGGCGAGGAGATGAGCATTGGTTCGCAGGTCGACCCGCACGTTCAAGGGAAGACGATGGCTAGAGGGCCACAGCAACCTGGGGCTTGCCTGGAACAGCCAATAATACCCAGAGCCTGACTGGGCTCTGAAAATGGCGTCAAAACACGGCACCTCAAGCACACGGGATCCTTAGACTATCACTGTACAATTTACTAATCGGGGATGTGCTTGGGTATGACAACACTCTACTGGACTATTTGTAAGAAAATAATTTCACAGTGCGTTTGCACTTCACACGTGTGACAATAAAAGCGCCATTCAACCATTGAACCATTCATTATTTGATCATTGGAGATATTGGAGCAAGTAAGTCGCATCTAGGAGCATCCAGAAAAGAACGATCATAAAGCAGGCACACAAGAGACAGCACATGTTGGAATCTGCAGCAACAAGCAATCCGCTGGAGGAGGTCAGTGGGTCATGCAGAGAATGGAATGGTCAATGTTTTGAGTCAAAACCCTGTATAAATGTGATAAGTTTATTGAATTATTGAAATTAATGACATAAAAGGAGGCAATTTGGTCCATGATGTCCATTGTGTTTAAAAGCATAAGGGCAATGGAAAGGGTGAATGCGCAGAGTCTTATACTGGACCTGGGTAGGGGAATCAAGAACCAGAGGACATAGATTTAAGGTGAGAGGGGAAAGATTGAATTGGTACCTAAGGGTCAACATTTTCACTCAGAGGGTATATGGAATGAGCTGCCAGAGGTTAGACACAAAGGGCTGGAGTAACTCAGCGGCTCAGGCAGCACCTCCAGAGAAAAAAGATGGGTGACGTTTTGGAGTGAAACCCTTCTTCAGAAGACTCTAAGGAAGAGTTCCAACCCGAAACAGTGTTTGAAGAAGGGTTCTGACCAGAAACATCATCCATCCTTTTTTCCAAAGATGCTGCCTGACCCGCTGAGTTACAACAGACAATAGACAATAGACAATAGGTGCAGGAGTAGGCCATTTGGCCCTTCCAGCACTCTGTGTCTATCTCGGACATAAGCCAGCATCTGCAGTTCTTTCCTACACATCAAGCTGCCAGAGGAGGCAGGTGAGGCAGGCAAAATAACAACATTTAAGAGACACTTGGACAGATGCATGGATAGGAAAGGTTTAGAGGGATATGAACCAAATGCAGGCAAATTGAACTCGGGTAGATGGGCATTTTGGTTGGCATGGACATGTTGGGCTGAGGGCCTGTTTCCATGCTGTGTGACTTTGTGACTCTGTGACTCCATGACTCTCCAGCTCACAGATAAATAAGAGGGCATTCTGTTTATGATGACAGTATGGCGAGTCCGAAACTTGCTAGTTGCAGACGAAGTTTATTGCAGCCGCAATACACGAATACAGAGTCAAAACAACAAGTTACAGGACAACCAATATAAACTTACTGTCTTCCTTGAAGACTTCGCCGAACTGGCTAAATCGGGCGCCAAACGCGCACCTGACATCGCTGGCCAATCAGCGATGTCGTTTCCTGGACCAATCCCCATGGTCGCGTTCCCACGTGACCTCGCTGGCCAATCCGAGGGTTCGACGACCTGGACCATTCTCTATGGTCGCTACATGACCCCCCCCAGAACCCGAGGTGCGGAACCTAGCAGGGAGCCGGATTTCGCGACCATAACGAGTACGGAGAGGGACAGCCTGAACCACAGGAGCCGGAGGTTCCGGACTTGGTGGAACAGCCGGAACGGGAGGTTCTGGAGGAACTACCGGAACGGGGGGTCCTGGAGGAACTGCCGAAACGGGGGGTCCTAGGGGAACTGCCGAAACTGGGGGTCCCGGAGGAACTGTCGGAATGGGGGTTTGTGGACTGGGCGGAACTAACGGAGGTCGGCCTCTTCTAGGGGTTTGACCGACCAGGACTGGTTGATCCGGGTCCAAATGGGCAGGTTTGAGCCGGGACACCGAGACGAGTTCACTCTTGCCGCCCATGTCTAAGGTGAAAGTAGCCGTTCCCTTACGTAAAACCCGAAACGGCCCTTGATAGACCCTCTGCAACGGGGCGCGATGGGCATCTTTACGCAAAAAAACAAACTCACAGTCCTTCAGGGAAGACGGTTCATGTACCATGGGACACCCATGACGTGAAGTCGGCACTGGAGCCAGGGAGCCCACCCGTTCCCGGAGAGCTGCTAACGCTGATGGGACTGTAGGGAGCAGGGCTGAAGTGTCCGGAAACAGATCTCCAGGTACTCGAAGGGTCGAGCCATATACCAGCTCTGCGGACAACGCACCGAGATCTGGCTTAGGAGCCGTCCGGATGCCCAACAGAACCCAAGGGAGTTGGTCTACCCAGTCTGGGCCTTCAAGCCTTGCACAGAGGGACGCCTTAAGTTGGCGGTGGAACCTTTCTACGAGTCCATTTGCCTGGGGGTGATATGCAGTTGTGGGTTGTAATTTGGACCCGTACAGTTCCGCCAGCGCGGCCCAGAGGGACGAAGTGAACTGTGGTCCTCTGTCAGTTGTAATAACTGCCGGGACCCCGAAACGAGCTACCCAATGAAGGGCCAAAGTCCTAGCACAAGACGCTGACGAGATATCACACAATGGGAAAGCCTCTGGCCACCGGGTGAACCGATCCACCACCGTGAGGAGGTGGGTGTAGCCCCGGGAGGAAGGCAAAGGCCCGACCAAATCCACGTGGATGTGGAAAAAACGAAAAGCCGGGACTTCGAAATCCTGTACGGGGGGCTGGACGTGGCGCTGGACCTTAGCGGTCTGACAGGGCACGCAGGAACGTGCCCATCCCGCTACCTGTTTCCGCAGGCCATGCCAGACAAACCTCGCTGCCACCAAGGCAGAGGTGGAGCGGATGGACGGGTGCGCCAGCCCATGAATGGCATCGAAAACCCGGCGCTGAAGGGAGGGCGGTACTACCGGCCTGGGGCGAGGAAGAGAAACATCGCACCAGACTTTCGTGCCCTCTGACCCACAAGCTACCTGGGCCAACTTCAATCCCGAAGTGGTGGACTGGTACGTCGAAACGGTATCCGCCAGGAGTTGTGCCTCCGCGAGCTCCTGGGGATCCACTTCGCAGTCCACCGCCGAAATAGGGGGAAAAGCAGGTCTAGACAGGGCGTCAGCAACGGCATTCAGCTTACCCGCGATATGACAGACATCTGTGGTAAATTCTGAGATAGCAGTCAGGTGCCGCTGCTGGCGGGCCGACCATGGGTCAGACAATTTCAAAAAAGCAAATGTTAATGGCTTGTGGTCCGTAAATGCCACAAATGGGCGGCCCTCGAGGAAATACCTGAAATGACGGACAGCTAAATGGAGAGCTAGAAGCTCTCGGTCAAATGCGCTATATTTCAGCTCGGCCGAATTTAGTTGCCGGCTGAAAAACGCTAAAGGCTGCCAACGGCCACCAACCTGCTGCTCCAGAACCCCGCCCACCGCCACGTCAGAGGCGTCAACCGTCAGGGCCGTGGGGGCGGAGGGGCTCGGATGGACCAACATGGTGACGTCTGCCAAGGCTGCCTTAGCTGCCGTAAAAGCCGACTCTGCGGTCGGGGACCACAACAACTCTACCGGATTACCTGCAAGGCATTGGAAAAGTGGGCGCAGGACTCGCGCCGCTGCCGGAACGAATCTATGGTAGAAATTAACCATGCCTACGAACTCCTGCAGCCCTTTTACTGTGGTGGGCCTGGGGAAAGCCCGGATAGCCTCCACCTTCTCTGGCAAAGGGACAGCGCCGGCAGGGGTAATTCTGTGTCCTAGAAAATCGAGAGCAGGCAGGCCGAATTGACATTTGGAGGGTTGAATAATGAGCCCGTGGTCTTGGAGCCGCTGGAACACGGTCCGCAAATGGGCCTGGTGTTCTTGCACTGAGGGGCTGGCTACCAGGATGTCGTCTAAATAAATAAACACAAAGGGTAAACCCCTGCCCACGCGGTCCATCAGTCGCTGGAAAGCCTGTGCCGCGTTCTTTAAACCGAAAGGCATACGCAACCATTCAAACAACCCGAACGGAGTAATAGTTGCAGTTTTTTGTATGTCCTCTGGTCGCACCGGAATCTGATGGTATCCTCGCACCAAATCGATTTTGGAAAACACCACCGCTCCTTCCAGTCCAGATGAAAAGTCCTGTAGGTGCGGTATGGGGTAGCGATCAGCCGTGGTGACAGCATTGAGACGCCGATAATCGCCACATGGCCTCCACCCCCCAGATGCCTTGGAGACCATGTGTAACGGCGAGGCCCACGGGCTGTCAGACTGACGAACAATTCCCATTTCCTCCATCTTCCTGAACTCCGCCCGTGCCACCACCAGTTTGTCTGGCGGTAGTCTCCTGGCCCGAGCGAAAACGGGAGGGCCTTCGGTGCGGATGTGATGGACCATACCGTGCTTAGCTGAAGGTGCGTCAAAACGTTGGACGAGCAGCTCTGGGAACTCTGCCAGAATCGCAGCATACGAGTCGGGGGCCGCGACGACGGCCTGGACAGTAGGGCTGGGCGAGGAGGCGATTGCCGGAGCGACGTGCTCGTCTTCAGCAGCGGGTCGGAGGTCGTTACCGCGGACATCAGGAACAAGTGAAAAAGCCCAGAGAAAATCTGCGCCCAGGATCGCTTGTTTGACGTCGGCTATGATGAATGGCCATTCGTACGTGCGGAGGCCTAACGCAAGGGACATCTTCCGTGTGCCGAAAGTGCGAATTGGGCTGCCATTAACCGCGATGAGGGTGGGACCTGTCTTACCCGATCTGGTTTCGAGGTCGGTCGGCGGCACTATGCTGACGATGGCTCCGGTGTCTACCAAAAATTCTGTGTCCGTGAATCGATCATGGACATAGAGGCGCCGGTTCTGGCCAATCGTAACTGCCCCTATGTACGATCGGCCGAGGCATTTCCCGCGAAGGTACAAGGCAAACGACAGTTGCGGGATTCGTTACCCCATCGTAGGTGATAATAGCACCAGCCGCGCTTGTGCGGATCTTTTTGGCGGGCTTTCGGAGAATTGGCGGGAGACGTGGCGCCATCTTGCCGTCGCTGTGGCGTGGTCACCGATGTCGAGACTTTGTTGATGGAATCACTTGCCTTGTTTTTTCCCGCTATGAGCGCGTCCGCTTTCGCTGCATATGCCTCGGGGTCCTTAAAAGAACAATCCGTAAGCAGCAGTCGGACATCCTCGGGAAGTTTCTCGCGGAATGCCTGTTCAAACATCGGGCAATCCGTATGCTCACCGGCTAGCACCATCATTTCAGCCATGCGGACGGAAGGCAGTTGGTCTCCAAGCTCCGGTAGGTGCAGAAGTTTTGCCGCACCACCATGCTTATTTAACCCGAAGGTTCGCAGTAATGCCTTCTTCATGGTTTCGTATTTGTCTTCCGCAGGTGAATTTATGATAAACCGCATCATGCGCTTGGTTGTGTCCGGCGATAGAGCGCTGACGAGGTAGAAGTACTTCGTGGAATCGTCCGACACCTTCTTTATGTGGAATTGAGCCTCGGCGTGGATAAACCAAGCTTGCGGTGCGTACGTCCAAAATAACGGAAGATGAACGCCTGCCGCGCTTGACTCCGGTGTGCCCTGCTCGGTCATCGTCAACGAGGCGTCGGGTTCCTGCTCAGTTGGTGATCGTCCAGATCACGTTCGGGGTCACCAATATGGCGAGTCCGAAACTTGCTAGTTGTAGACGAAGTTTATTGCAGCCGCAATACACGAATACAGAGTCAAAACAACAAGTTACAGGACAACCAATATAAACTTACTGTCTTCCTTGAAGACTTCGCCGAACTGGCTAAATCGGGCGCCAAACGCGCACCTGACATCGCTGGCCAATCAGCGATGTCGTTTCCTGGACCAATCCCCATGGTCGCGTTCCCACGTGACCTCGCTGGCCAATCCGAGGGTTCGACGACCCTGGACCATTCTCTATGGTCGCTACAACAGTGTCATAAGCTGGACCAATTTTAGTTTAGTTTCGTTTAGAGATACAGTTTGGAAACAGGCCCGCTGGTCACAGGGAGAACGTACAAGCTCTGTACAGACAGCACACGTAGTCAGGATCGAACCCGGTTCTCTGGCTCTGTAAGGCAGCAACTCTACTGCAGCACCACCTTGCCACCTGTAAACTAAACTAAACTAAGCTGAACTAACTAAACTAAACTATCTTTATTCGGACTTTACTGGAATTTATCTTGCACTAAATGTTATACCTTTTATCCTGTATCTGTACACTGTGGATGGCTTGAATCTAATCATGTATAGTCTTTCCGTTGACTGGATAGCATGCAACTGTACTTCGGTACACGTAGCAATATTAAACTAAACTACCAGTTAAGCCATTGTGCCATTCTAAATACAGCTTATTTGTAAATTATGCATTTAGGACTATATCTGACTAGAACATTTAGCCAGTAGCAAACAGGGTTAGCATCTGGTACTCTTTGGTGCCTTT